>NW_027397096.1:15805218-15846786 GCF_003265705.2 Callorhinus ursinus
CCAGCAATTGCACTACTGGGTATTTACCACAAAGATACAAATGTAGGGATCCGAAGGGGTACATGCACCCCGGTGTTTATAGCAGCAATGTCCACAATAGCCAAACTATGGAAAGACCCAAGATGTCCATCGACAGATGAATGGCTAAAGAAGAAGTGGTATATATACACAATGGAATATTATGCAGCCATCAAAAGGAATGAGATCTTGCCATTTGCAACGACGTGGATGGAATTGGAGGGTATTATGCTGAGTGAAATAAGTCAATCAGAGAAAGACATGTATCATATGACCTCACTGATATGAGGAATTCTTAATCTCAGGAAACAAACTGAGGGTTGCTGGAGTGGTGGGGGTGGGAGGGATGTGGTGGCTGGGTGACAGACATTGGGGAGGGTATGTGCTATGGTGAGCGCTGTGAATTGTGTAAGACTGATACATCACAGACCTGTTACCTCTGAAACAAATAATACATTATATGTTAAAAAAAAAAAGAAGATAGCAGGAGGGGAAGAATGAAGGGGAGGAATCGGAGGGGGAGACGAACCATGAGAGACGATGGACTCTGAGAAACAAACTGAGGGTTCTAGAGGGGAGGGGAGTGGGGGGATGGGTTAGCCTGGTGATGGGTATTAAAGAGGGCATGTACTGAGTGGAGCACTGGGTGTTATACGCAAACAATGAATCATGGAACACTACAGCAAAAAGTAATGATGTAATGTATGGTGATTAACATAACATTAAAAAAAAAAAGAAACACTCTTTTTACATTGTGCCCTGGTAAACACATACACATTGTATCTATAAAACTGAAACAAAAATCTCACAAAATGTTAATACTTCCAAAGCACCCTGCTTTTCATACTCTGCTAGTTTCCATCCCTTTCCTTTCTAAGGTGTGCTTTCCTATGTTGAGCTATTCCATTAGATGCAGTGAAATTCGGATCAAGATAAATGGGAAATCATTAGCCCTGATTGGATTCCTCTGAGACTTAAGAAGATGGACAGTGTGTTTATTTGTAAAGAAAAAGGGAAAATAAAAAATTTTAGGAGTATTTTTGACATTTTACCTTCTAAGACAACTTTAAAAGGTGAATTAAAATTGGACATTTTATAATACTTTTTTGTATTCTGGGACAGGTATTTATAACATTTAAGTCCATTGCTAGAATTTCACAAATCAGCCTCTCTCTCATACAAAAACACGTGCATGTTCATTCAAGCACTCCACACATGGACATGCACACAACATTTCCAGATCTCTCTGGGAACTTTTATCAAATATCAGAGTTTAGAGTGTTTAGTTTCCCAATCAGAAGTGTCTAAAAGTCTGCTACTGGGTGAGGAAACATACAAACCTTAACACAGTCACAGTAAAGTGTCACCGATCTTTTGATAGCTGTAAATAATTATTTCCTATTTTCCAAATGGGTTGGATTGTGGTGGTTAAAATGAATAAGATCTAATCATCGAATAAGGGAAAGAGTTCCCTGAAGAAGAAAATCTTTATAAAAAGAAAGGGAAAAAGGAACAGAAATTCCACCTATGTGTTAGGTGCTCCCCTAACACTTCAAATATATTACTTCACTGAATTGTCACAATGTGCCCTGAGATCAGCATTCAGTCACTGAGCCGCATGGACTGAGCCGCGTGGTCTACAAAATACATATGGCACCTACTCTATTTTAGGTACTGGGATTACTAGTGAGCAAAGCCCCCAGTGAGCTTCTCCTCTACCAATAGATGCTCCTTTCTGCCAAGTTAAGTAAGTGCTATGAAGGAGAGGCTCCATGTTTTGTGTAGGAGACCATCTAATGGGTAGACCTGATGCTAGGTTGGGGCTTCCCTGACAGAATAATTTTGGGGATGGGAAGGAGTGTATGGGGAGCACTCTAAGCCTAACACCTAGCATAGGGGACAACTCTACAGTATTTTCAAAGCCCTGAATGAAGGCCGGTATTGTTGGAACAAGCTCTGGCAGCTTCACAACTTTGTCTAAGAACAGCTCTTTACACCTAAATGTCCATGTGGGTGAGAAAGGCAGGCAGGCAATGAGGGGTTTTGTCCTGGGTACCTGTCCTTGTGGTTCAGTCTTCGCACTGCTCTTGGGACCTGCCTACAGATGAGCGCCACTCCTGGTGCTTTACGTAGGGTGTATAGGGGTGTGTGTGTGTGTTTGTGTGTGTGTGTTGAAAAAAGAGGGACATAGGACTTTTTTCTTGGAGAATTTCTCAGTTGAGATTTTGTTGTAAAATATTTAAATCAGTTTTTACCTTTTTAGTGTCATGCACATACTTTCGTACTGTTGTTTGGTTATTCGTAGAATTTGCTTTACAGAATGTGATTTCTAGTGTCATATGTCTTAAACTTCTATTTTTTTACTTCGATATAAAGGTAAAATTACTAAATCACTAAAAAAAAAATCACTGAAATCACCAGCAATTGCAATATCAAGTGAATGTGCCAACACTTTGTCAAGGTTTAAGATTCTATACACTTATGTATAGTATAGATCACTCTTGGTACCAGGTCTTTTTTTTTTTTAATTGCTAGCAAGAGTGGTTAAAACGCACTGCATTCATATTCTAAGTTATAAAACAAACTCATCATACTAGAGCAAATCACATCAGGGGCACCTGGGTGGCTCAGATGGTTAAGCGTCTGCCTTCGGCTCAGGTAATGATCCCAGGGTCCTGGGATCGAGCCCGACATTGGGCTCCTGGCTCAGGGGGGAGCCTGCTTCTCCCTCTCCCTCTGCCTCTTCCCCTGCTCATGCTCTCTCTCTCTCTGTGTATCTCTGTGTCTCAAATTAATAAATAAAATCTTAAAAAAAAGTTTAGGGCAAATCACATCAAATATCCAGATGAAAATGGGATACACGGTGCCATATGATTGTTGAGCATCTGTTCAGCACTCAAACCATCTCAAACTCATCTTTTTCTTGGAAGATTCAAAAAATTAAAACACTTTCTAGTATTTTCTAGTATTTGTATATAACACTTCATAGTTTACAAAAGTGATTTTTTTTATCTTTTAAGTTTTGAGGTATAATTTACATATAGATCTTAGGTATACAATCTGATGAGTTTTAGCAAATGTTTGATAAACATATATACCCATGTAACCCACGCAATCAAGATAGAACATTTCCAACATCCCAGAGAGTTCTAGTCTATTGCACACCCTCTCCTCTCATACACACAAAGACAACCATTGTTCTGATTTTATTGTTATATAAATGTATCGGGGCACCTGCGTGGCTCAGTTGGTTAAGCCTCTTGGTTTCGGCTCAGGTCATAATCTCAGGGTCCTGAGATCAAGCTTCACATCAGGCTCTGCACTCAGCGCTGAGTCTTCTTGGGATTCCTACCCTCTCCCTCTGCCCCTTCCCCACTCATGCTCTCTCTCTCTAAAATAAAATAAATAAATACAATCTTTAAAAAAAATAAATGCAATCATGCTGTATGTATTCTTTTGTGTCTGGCTTCTTTCATTCAACATATTTTTGAGATTCATTCATGCTGATGTTTGTATGAGTAGTTTACTCTTTACTATTGCTGAATATGAATATATACAATTTGTTTATACAAGCATCCCATTGGTGGACATTTGGGTCATCTCCAGTTTTGGGTGGAATTGTTGGGTCATAGAGTAGATATATGTTTAACCTTATAGGAAATTGCGAAACAGTTTTCCAATGTAATTGTACCCTTTTACCCTCCTATGGCCAATATATGTGAATTCCAGTTGATCCACATCCTTGCCAACATTTGGTGTTGTCAGTCTTGTGAATTTTAGTCATTCCAATGCATGCAGGTTTTCATTTTGATTTCATTCTAAGTTCCATTTGCATCGCCTTGATGTCTAATGAATTTGGATGTTTTTTCTACGTGCTTACTGGTTATTTTTATGTCTTTTGTAAAGTGTTTATTCATGTATTTTGCCCATTTTTTTTTAAGATTTTATTTATTTATTTGACAGAGAGATAGAGAGCACAAGTAGGCAGAGTGGCAGGCAGAAGGAGAGGGAGAAGCAGGCTCTCCGCTGAGCAGGGAGCCGGACATGGGGCTCGATCCCAGGACCCTGGGATCATGACCCGAGCTGAAGGCAGCCGCTTAACCGACTGAGCCACTCAGGTGCCCCTATTTTGCCCATTTTTAAATTGGGGTTGTCTTTTTGTTATTGAATTTTGGGAGCTCTTTATATACTCTGAATACAAGTTCTATATAATGTGAATATTTTTTTTTCCCAGTCTGTGGCTTGCCTATTCATATTTTTTAATGGAGTCTTCTGAAGTTTTAACTTATAATTTTTAAAAAGATTTATTATTTTAGAGAGACAGTGAGTGGGGGGGAGGGGAAGAGGAAGAATCCTCAAGCAGACTCCCTGCTGAGTGCAGAGCCCAACAGTTGGGTGGGGGGGGCTCAATCCCAGGACCCTGAGATCATGACCTGAGCCAAAATCAACCATGACCTAAGCCACTCAACTGACTAAGCCACCCAGGTGCCCCTAATTTATCATTTAAAAAAAATATTTTATCTATTTATTTTACAGAGAGAGAGAGAGAGAGAGAGAGAGAGAGAGCATGTGTGCACAAGTAGGGGGAGCAGCAGAGGGAGGGGAAGAAACAGGCTCTCCACTGAGCAGGGAGTCCAATATGGGGCTTGATCCCAAGACCCTGGGATCATGACCTGAGCTGAAGGCAGATGCCTAACTGACTGAGCCACCCAGGTACCCCTAATTTATCATTTTTAAAAAATATTTTATTTATTTATTTGAGAGAGAGAGCAAGCAAGAGAGGAAGCACAAGCAGGGGGAGGGACAGGGGGGAGAAGCAGACTCCCCGCTGAGCAGGGAGCCTGACATGGGACTTGATCCCAGGACCCTGGGATCATGACCTGAGCTGAAGGCAGATGCTTCACTGACTGAGTCCCCCAGGCGCCCCCTCATTTATCACTTTTTTTAAGTCAAATGATCTATTGTCTTTATTCTTTTTTTCTATTTTCTTTTATTTTTTTATTATGTTCAGTTAGTCGGCATATAGTGCATCATTAGTTTTTTTAATAATTTTTTATTGTTATGTTAATCACCATATATTACATCATTAGTTTTTGATGTAGTGTTCCATGATTCATTGTTTGTGCATAACACCCAGTGCTCCACGCAGAACGTGCCCTCTTTAATACCCATCACCAGGCTAACCCATCCCCCACCCTCTCCCCTCTAGAACCCTGTTTGTTTTTCAGAGTCCATCATCTCTCATGGTTCGTCTCCCCCTCCGACTTACTCCCCTTCATTCTTCCCCTCCTGCTATCTTCTTCTTTTTTTTTTTCTTAACATATATTGCATTATTTGTTTCAGAAGTACAGATCCGTGATTCATCAGTCTTGCACAATTCACAGTGGCATCATTAGTTTTTGATATAGTGTTCAACGATTCATTAGTTGTGTATAACACCCAGTGCTCATCATAACACGTGCCCTCCTTAATACCCATCACCTGGTTACCACATGCCCCCATCCCCCTCACTTTTGTAACCTTCAGTTTGTTTCCCGGTATCCAGAGTCTCTCATGGTTTGTCTCCCTCTCTGTTTTCTTCCCGTTCAGTTTTCCCTCCCTTCCCCTGCGGTCCTCCGTGCTATTCCTTATGTTCCACATATGAGTGAGATACCACCTCACACCCGTCAGAATGGCTAAAATTAACAATACAGGAAACAAGTGTTGGCGAGGATGTAGAGAAGGGGGAACCCTCCTACACTGCTGGTGGGAACGCAAGCTGGTGCAACCACTCTGGAAAACAGTATGGTGGTTCCTCAAGATGTTAAAAATAGAGCTACCCTATGACCAGCAATTGCACTACTGGGTATTTACCCCAAAGATACAGATGCTGTGAAAAGAAGGGGCACGTGCACCCCAGTGTTCATAGCAGCAATGTCCACAATAGCCAAACTGTGGAAGGAGCCAAGATGCCCTCCAACAGATGAATGGATAAAGAAGAAGTGGTTCATATATACAATGGAATATTACTCAGCCATCAGAAAGGATGAATACCCACCTTTTGTATCGACATGGATGGAACTGGAGGGGATTATGCTAAGTGAAGTAAGTAGAGAGAGATAATTTATCATTTTTAATGCCAAGTATTTTTGGTGTCCTGTTTAACAGGACGTCTTCACAAATATTTTATCTTATATTTTCTTTTAGAAGCTTTACACTGTAGTTTTAGCTTGTATATTTAGGTTGGTGATTCATATAAAATTTATTTTTATATTTGATGTAAGGTAGGGATTGAGATTCATTTCTTTTACAAATTATTATCTGGTTGTTGCAGTGTTATGCATTGAAAAGATTTTCCTTTCCTTTTTGGCACCTTTGTTGAAAATCAATTGATGGTATAAGTGAGGGTCAAGTGTTGCATCTTCTATTCTGTTCCATTGATCTATTTGTCTAACCTCACCCTAATATCACGTTTGAATTACTGTAGTCTGACAATCTTTAGGACCTCAACTATTCTTTCTTGCAAGATTGCCTTGACTATTTTAGATCCTTTGCATTTCCATAAAAATTTTACAATGTTTGCCAAGTTCCAAAAAAAAAGCCCACTGAGATTTTTATTGATTTTATTGAAGCTATAGGTACGTTGTTAATAACTTGAGCCACATGATAGAGATGAGAAAACTAAAGCTCTGAGAGCTATGGAATTTAGAATACTAGAGCAGGAAAAGACAATGGATAAATCAGTGTTCTGTAGTGGTTCTTTACCCTTGCTACACACTGGAACCACCTGGGGATCTTTAAACCACACATATATGACTCCCACCCTGAAGTATTCTGATTTAATTGGTCTGGTGTGCAACCTGGCCATCAGGATTTTTAAAAGCTCTCCTGATGATTCTAATGTGCAGCAAAGTTTGGAGGAACCACTGGTTTAGTGCTCAAATTTATAGATGTGGAAATTGAGGCTCCGAAGTTATAAGTGAGTTGCCTCAATTTACAAAACTTACAAACTGACTCACTCTAAACCCACTGTTCTTCACACAACGTCATATGGATGTACAACAAAATTGATGTCAACCTTACAAAAACACCCACCACTGCAGCTCCCAACCCAACGAAATAGCTGCCGCTTTCTTGCCAACAGAGAATGTTATCTAGCTCTTTGTGTCGTATGGAGCAAAATTCTAAATATGAATTTCCTCTGGGAAGTCATAAAGAGAAGGAACAGAGAGAGGGGGAAGATTGAAAGAAATAACTGAGGCATTAGGAGCAGGTGTGTTATTCTACCTCCGGATACCAAGTCAATAGCTGTCTTCGTGTTGTCAAGGTTCAAGCTATAAAAACAAAAGACTATTTGCTGAAACACCATGAAGCCTGAAGTTCTTATGCTTCTTGGGTAAAAACACAGAATATCTGATAATATTACTAACTTCAATATTAGCAATTTCTATCAAAATTTCATTTAAAGAAAATTGCTGTTAAAAATCACAGGGAAAAGAACATTGCTCAGCATGCACATTTATTTTCTCTCTCCCTGGGATTCAACATCCTTCTCTTTGGAAAGGAGAAATGACAGGACAATAGACAGAAAAACTGATGGTATGCAATGATTAGTTTTTTAACTTGCGGATATTAGAATCTGCAGTGCCACTCTCTCCAGCATAAGATTTGTTTTTAAGCTCCTGGAGGACAGAAGCCATGCTTGTCTTACTTGATTTTCTCTCATTAGCACAGGGCATGACATGTAGATGGTGGTCAGTGAGCATTCCATGGGACTACTCTACCGAGGAAGAAAACCTAGGAGCCCCATTATGTCTCTACCCAAAGTTCAGCTTTTACTGTAACAATCAGACACTGCTCATTTCAAAGCTTTAAAACAATCCATGCTCAATGGATCTTTCACCTTTAAGCTTCATAATGAACATCTTTCAAAATAAATGTCACAGTTCCACAATTATTCTCATTTCGAGGCGGTTTAAGACAAACGAAGGCGGTTCCAGTGTACCTAGTCGGGGAGGAGTTCTGGGCTCTTAGAAGTTGTTTATGATTGTTTGTGTTTTGTCACAAGGCATCTTTTAAGCTGTCTTTCAAGCTGCCTGTTGGTCATCAACTCTCAGAATTACTTTTGCCAATAAAGCACCCTATTCTCTAGTTTTTGAAGTAGAATGGGCTTAAAAAAAAAATACTGGTGATGTGCCAAATGCACATTCAGAATCAGTCTGCATATTCCTGAAGTGATAGTAATTTTTCTACACTGGAGCTGTATGTGGGGTCCGCCCTCAAAGCTGTCCGGTTTGGACTGGGCCCAAGGAAGAAAGAGGAGGCATGAGATCAGTGGCATTTTGAAGTTTACTTTGGGGACGGTGGAGGATAAAATGAGACTACAAACAGACATTTCTTTCTGTTATTTTTATCTCCCAGATTAGAGGAGAAAATCGTGATGGAATAAACATGTACTTAATACCTAATTTGGGGATTTTGGAAAACTTAGATCCAAGGGGATGACAGAGGGAAAGGGTAGCAGAGGGAGGGGGTGGGACAGCAGGGAAGGGAAAGTTCCTTGGAGGCCATCTCGTGAGGACCCTGATTGCATTCCACTGCGGTTACCTTT
The DNA here is from genome assembly GCF_003265705.2 of Callorhinus ursinus. NCBI lineage: Eukaryota > Metazoa > Chordata > Mammalia > Carnivora > Otariidae > Callorhinus > Callorhinus ursinus. The sequence goes on from NW_027397096.1 coordinate 15,813,827, forward strand.
GAGAATGCTAGAGAGGCTGGCAAAGAAGCATTTAGACAAGAAAAGGCTTTAGCATGAGATATAAGCTGCTTTGATCATTTTGATACTGCTGTGGATGGGTAATTCAAAGTGGCTTTTGTAGGCAGTTGCCTTTAAAAAGTCATTGACTGGTAATAAAGGACCAGTTGATCTCTCGATGTTTCCTTGATAAATGATTACTTTCTCAAGGGAGCAAGTTTTCAAACTTGCCTTATCAGACATCCTGACACGCACAGTGGGTATCATGCCTTGCTCTTGTTGGCAGAGTGGTGTATTGAAGAGTGTGAGGATGTCAGTGACAGCAACACCATCGGCTCAGTTATTGGAAACTCTGCAGATCACATGACTCAGTGTTGTCTTCCATAAAAATTTACCTATACTGCTAGCTTTCAGGCTTTAATCGAATTGCTCTGTCACTTCCTTGGATCGCTAACATTTGGGCTAAAAATACGATTCTATGACAGTGAGCCAGATTTCTTTTTTTTTTAAATTTTTTATTGTTATGTTAATCACCATACATTACATCATTAGTTTTTGATGTAGTGTTCCATGATTCATTGTTTGTGCATAACACCCAGTGTGAGCCAGATTTCTAAAACTCAAACTCTGAAAGATTGCAAACTCAGTTCTAAAGCAGTGAAGGCTTTGGAGTTTGCAATATTTGGTTTTGATTCTTGTACTGTTACTTCCTATCATGAGACTAGACATAATTCTTCGAACTCCGATGTTACCCTCTGTAAAATGGAAATATGAATACTTAATTCTCAGGGTTACTGCGAGAATTGCATAAGGAAATGCACATGTAGCACCCAGGACAGTGCCTGGCACATAGTAGGCACTCAATACACAAGAGTTATTACTATTACTATTATATCATCATTATAATCATCATCATTACTCTACCACCTCAGAAGAACTCTGTAAGTCAGTAAATGAAAAAGAAATGGCCTTTTTAAAAAAGAGTTATTTATTTTGAAAGAGAGAGAGCATGTGTGCACATGTGTGAGTGGGGGGTGGCACAGAGGGAGAGAGAGAGGGAGAGAATCTCAAGCAGACTCCCTTCTGAGCAGGAAGCCTGATGCAGGGCTTGAGATCATGACCCTGAGATCATGGACCTGAGCTGAAATCAAGAGTCAGATGCCTAACTATCTGAGCCACGCAGGCGCCCTGAAAAGAAATGGTCTTAAAAACAAAGGACTTACAAGACTGACAACTTACAAGTCAAATTTGTAAAATGTGGAATTGTAAATTCCTATATTTTTCATTACCAAAGTGTGTCTACAAAGTGCTTAGTTATCACTTAGGAATAAAATGAAAATTACTTTAATGATTAATATTCAAATAGGAATTTTATTACTGAATATTATATGACACTATGCAATTCAACACTGTATGACAATCGGGATTAAGTAAAAAAAAAAAAATGACCTTTTGATTTTTAAGAATAAAAAAAATTCCTGGAATTGACTCCTGAATTCAGATTTGTTCCTGGAGAATTTCAAGAAGATAACTGATAGATGTTTATAAATAAATATTTAAACAAAAAGTGGACATAGCAAACAGCTACCAGTTGGTGGTCATTCCCTTATGTGGCAGTGAAGATTGACCTGGATGGCTCCTATATTCTAGATCATTTCTACAGCTGGGATTTCAGGAGTTCAGGTGTGATGGTTCATTTTATGTGTCAACTTGACTGGGCTAAGGAGTGCCCAGATTGCTGGTAAAACATTATTTCTGGGTGTGTCTGTGAGCATGCTTCTGGAAGAGATTTAGCATTTGAAATAGTAGACTTGAGTAAGGAAGATCATCCTCAGCAATGTGGGTGGGCATCATCCAATCTTTGAGGGTTTGAATAGAACAGAAAGGGGGAGGCAGGGTGAGTTTGCTCTCTGCTTTAGCTGGAACATTTATCTTCTCCTGCCCTAGGACACTGGCGCTCCTGGTTCTTGGGTCTTTAGACTCAGAATGGGACTTACTCCATTGGCTCCCCTGGTTCTCGGGCCTTCTGTTTTGGATTAAAACTACATCGCCAGCTTTCCTGGGCTTCCTGCTTGAAGATAGCAGAGTGTGGGACTTCTTAGCCTCCATAATCATGTGAGCCTATCCTCAAATATATCTCTTTCTATCTCTTTCTCTCCATCCCATTGGTTCTATTTCTCTGCAGAACCCTGACTAACACAGGGCAACCCACAAACATTACTGCCATGGTGCATAGAGTGTACTTTTTTTGAGTAGCCTCCTTTCCCTCAAATAAACCTCGAAAGTAAACTTGCCACAATTGAAGAAAAATGGGAGTGAAGCTGGGGGCTCTGTCAGCAAAAAAAAAAAAAAGGCTTCATCTAAAGCATGTAAACATAGCTTATGATATCAAAATATAAGATGAGTAAGAAAGAATTCAGAGGGGAGAGATAAGCTATTAAGTAAAAGTGGAATAAAAATTTCATGAGTTAAGAAATAAGCATAAACTCCCCTTTGTAACATTCACCTCCTTGTTAATCAGCAAAATTCCAGTCTGAAGGAGGGGTTAATTCCCTGCTATGAAAGAATGATCATTCTTGGTTTAGTCATCTCCCTACACTCAACTTTAGATGATGGATTTGAAATTGTAAGCAACCTTTCCTGAGGATGGGTAGTAATAGCACAGAAGGAGGTGGTGACAATGCCTTTCATGCCCCCAAATGGCCAATCACCAATGGGTACCAATGAAGAGCAGACATGTCTCTCAACAGCTTTGCACGCATGAGTGCACTTTATTCTCACAACCACCATATGAAGGTAGGGACTATTATTTACTCCATGTAAATATTCTCAAGGTACATTTTTCAGAGACAAGATTGAACCCAAACCTGCCTGCCCTCCAAGTCCTGTAACATTAACTTGAGTTCATTAAACTAGAAGCTAGAATGAGTGGAAGTCTCCTCCTGTGGTTGAGTGAATAAATGCATTCAGCCTGAATGCATGCAATTATGTGGAGACCCAGAGCTGACAGAGGAACCCAGGCAAACTGCCAGCCCCAAAGGGACTAGAATGAGGTTATGTTTGCCTCAGAGATTTGGGGACTCTGTCAAGCTCTTCAGTGTTTGCCCTCAGGTCAGATAAATGGAAGATGGCGTTTGGATCCCTCTTGGCCTCACACTAGCTGTGTGATCTTGGAGCAGCCAGAGAAGCTCTCTGAGACTCAGTTTCTAATCTGTGAAACTGTAGTTAGTAAGAGTCTGTGCCTATAGTAGAGTAATTTCAGCTGCTCAGTGTCCATTGACACTTCTCCTGGTCAAAGAGTCCCCAGTTTTCTTTTTGGTGCTGCCCTCTACCCTGCTCATAGCTCATGTGCTTTGGATGTTACTGTGTGTGAGTAAAATCTAGCCAATAAGATGTTGTATTACCATAGTCCTAGAAATGTGATCTGGTGAGAGTCAATGAAATGCAGTTAAGACTCTGGCCCAGGCTCTTGGGCAACCATTCACTGCTGAGAATGTAGCAAACATAGAGGAAGTCAGAGTCAAAAAATAGAAAAAGTATCATTTGGGACCCTGAATCAAGCTCTACCTGAACCCAAACTTATCAGCGTTTTTCAATTAAATGAGTCAGTTGCTTGGGGTATTATAGCTGAAAATGTCCTAACCATACTATATATTTGTTGTGAGGATAAAAGATGGTTTCACATAAACAATTAACAAGGTTTCTGATACATGTTAAATATACAGTATTAGGTAGTTCAATTTTTCTGAGTTTAAGCTTATACTTTGGGAACTTAATTATTTTTATGCTTTTAGTTTTTTCCTTTATATACTTTTTGACTTCCTTTAGGTTTTAGTAACATTCTTTACTTAACAATCCAGTGTTACAGCTAACAAACATGAAATAATTCAGCCTAACACAGTAATCACATATGTAAATGAAAGTAAGATTTGGTTATAGTATGTAATTGTATCGCTTTTTTTTTTAAAGATTTACTTATTTGAGAGAGAGAGAGAGAAAAAACACACATATGCCAATGGGGCAGGGGGAGGGGCAGAGGGGAAAAGACAGAGAAACTCAAGCAGACTCCCTGCTGAGCGCAGAGCCCTTTGAGGGGGCAAGGGAGGCTTGATCTCATGAACCTGAGATCATGACCTAAGCCGAAATCAAGAGTCCGATGCCTAACTAACTGAGCCACCCAGGCGCCCCTAATTGTACTGTTCTTGAAATCAGTTTAGCAATATTATAATAGTCCTTAAAAATGTCCATTGTTTTTGATCCAAAAATTCACTTCTGCCACTCGCTCTTCTGAAAACTACATAAAGTTCAGGCAAAGATTTATGTATCACAATATTTTAAATAATAGTGAAAAATTGGAAGGAAAAGCCTAAATGCTGAACAACAGAGGAATGGCTCAGAAAAGTATGAGCCAGGCACAGAAATGAATATTGCATATCCATTAAATAAATATATTTACAAAGAGTTGTTTATAACAAGGTGAATGAACATGCTAGGCTATGTACACAAACTAAGAATTTAGTCGTGTAAAATATTTTATGTATATTGTCTCATACATATGAGAAAAAATGAAGGAAAATCCCGAGGTATTTGTCAGAGATTCAGAGTGCCAGACTCGTGCACCGTGTCCTGTAGTAGTTAGAATTTGCTATCTTTTGTGTCAAAGTGATGACTCTGGCTGTTAAGATACATTAACAGCTATATCTAGAAAAAATATTTGGGCTGTTAAACCAGGGGCCCAATCCACGCATCATCTCTCAGTTTTCCCTGGCAGAGATTTAAAGGAAACAAACCAAAGAACATTTTCCCAGACAGCTGGAGTTAAGTGTGGAATCAGGATCCCTTCTGCATGGCATGACACTCAGCCCTGGTATTTCCCTCCCTCAGCCTCCAGTTAAAAATGTAACTGCTGGGTTGGTAGGTGGGAACATTCCCCAGGTCACTCCAGTCTGGGGAAGCACCTGTCCTAATACCGTAACAAAACCATGTTTCTCTGGTTCATCATCAGAAGTTTTGTACCTCTGCTCCTCCATTTAACAACTACCATGTCTTGAATATGCTTTTCATATCAGATCCAGTGTTTGGTACTTTACACATTAACCTAACACAGGAGTCTCTGAGTTAGATGTCATTACCCTAGTTTTTCAAAAGAGGAAACAGGCGCAGGGAGGGTAAATACTTGCCCAAAAACACTTGGCCAGTAAATGTCTGGGATGGGACGTGGGGGCTCTGCTTCCTCTGTTCTGGCTGCATCTGCATGAGCTTGGTCTCTACAGCAACATGCCTTCCAACACTCCAGAGGTTTGGGCCAGCAGTTGTTCCTACAGTCATCTATTTTAGGCTCCACTGCCTTTCCTGCTCACTGTCACAGCATTTGCCCCAAGGGACAGATGTCTGAAAGCAATAGATTGATGCCATCTTATCCAAGACAGAGGCAAGGTTCTTGTAGGTCAGCTTCCTCCTGCTGCTCAGGGATTGGGAGGCTTCTTGAGGTTATGTGTGACTCTGGGTTGAAATATTTGTTAAGGGCATTCATTCATTCAACAGATAATTACTGAGATACTACCCTAGGTCAGGTAGTGTTCTAGACACTAGAGAGTCAGGGGTGAGTTGGGAACGGTCTCTGGCCTGGAGCTTACACTCTGGCGGGGGTCAGTAGAACTAATCATACACACAAAGATGTAATTAAGACAGTTCTGGGCGGTGGTAAGTATGAAGGAAAAAATGAGACATGAGAGAGCAAGCTAAGGTGGAAGCATCACTGCAGCAGGAGGGATGAGTGAAGAGAGGATGAAAAGAAGAAACAAATAATGAGACGGAACCAGTGGTATGAGTACTGGAAGGAAAAACCGCCCAGGCTGAGGGAATAGCAAATGCAAAGGTCCTGAGGTTGAAATGAGCTTCACATGTTCAAGTTAGAGAACAGTAGCAGTTTGGCTGGAGTGGAGAGAATGAGGACAGTCAGGGCTGAGGTTGGAGGAGCAGGTGAAGCCTGGTCCTGAGGAATATTCTGGGTCTGGCAAGGAATTTGGATTTTATTCAAAGTGCTCCAGGAAGCCACTGGAAGTTTCTAAGTCAAAAAGGGGCGAGCTCTGATTTCTGTTTTAAATGTTTATTTTGGTTTCTCCAGAGTACAATCTGGGCTGTACAGGGTCAGGAGTGGGAACAGAGCCCCCAGCCAGGAGGCTGTTGCAGGGGTCCAGGGAAGGGATGATATGATGGTGGCTGGGACGGCCTGCTTGGTGAGCTGGACTCTCTCTCCCTGGGGTGACCATCTCCTTCTGAGTTAGCAATTTTGTAGTTTTTCCATCCTTGTATCTCTGGAGACTGGACAGGGCAGGGAAAACCTACCCCAAGTCTGCAGCCCTGTCTGCTTCTTGATGGTCCTCATGGCAACTACACGGGTCTGGCTCTGGGCAAATCGCCCTGCCTCGCCCTGCCTCCAGCTTCTTTGGGCTCCCTTAGTAGAGTTCCACTGCCACGGACCCTGGAGACTCTGCTAGCCAGTGCTGTCCATCTTGGTCTCTAAGCAGACAGGAACCTGCGTGCCCACAAGGCTCTTTGGGTGCCCTACTTTGTTTCACATGCTCAACTCTGGCATGGTCCAAAAGCTTACCACAAGCTTCCAGTGGCTTATTAACAGGAGCGGAAAAAAGACTCTGAAAGAGTTTTGGACACCAGATAGCTCTTCCTGAACAGAGCTTGGTAAGTGTAAATGAATCAGAAACATGTGCATTGGATTTCTCTTAGCAGGCACTCTGGTTTAAAAATGAAAGGCAGGGTTTAGGAGGTTGTGGGAAAGCATGGCTGACTTTGCAAGGACCTGAATGAGAACTTCACAGAATGGAGGGCCCCAAACATGGGGAGATTTCCCCCTGTTCTAATTTCTTTCATCCCAGGCCGTGAGAGCTGCTTGATATATGTGGCATTCTGCCGCATGTTTCTTACAGACTCTATACTCCTGGTATTCCTTGTCTCCTTGCCAAAGGCCTTATTATGCTGTGGGTTAAAACTATGCTCCACCAAAGCCCTTTTGACTTAAATATCTTAAGAAGTTCACAGACGTTGTTCTCGTGGGATCCAGGCTTTGGATGGCAAAAACTAACTCCGTCTTTTTCGTTGTGTCACAGCCTTGCATCGAAGAGAGAGGGCACTGTCTTGGCACCATTCAGAAACCCATACCAGCTCCATGACCTCAAGCAAAATGGTAGTTATAATCTCTCAACCTTAGCTTTCTCATCTGTAAAGTGGGGACAACACCTTTTCTGCTTCCAAGAGCTATTTGGGATGGCTGCCTAAATTGCAGAGTGCATATCAATAAAACAGCTGGTTATAGTGAATACGCCAGAAGGTTGTGAAGGAGTTTAAAACGGTACATCCATTTTATCTGGAAGTGAATGTGGCAGAGGGGGCAGTGAAATAAACATGTGTTCCCTTATATTTTATGCTAAGGGAGGGTCAGGATATAATCTAAGCTGGAATGAGATATTTAGGGATGAGTTCAAAAATAGCATCTCTTCCTGCCCCTGTTTATGGCTGTCCATGCCTTAGAACCCTAGAATTTTGGAGCTTGGAGAGCATCTTGCTAATCTGTTTATTTCACATAAAGAATCTGAAGTGCAAAGGGGGGAAATGACTGGCTCAAGGTCACATAATTACCTCACTGAAAATGCTTTGATGCCAGTGGCCAAGAGAATAAGGTCCGTCTTAGCTGTGAGAATGTCATAAGAAATGGGCTTCAGTTATTGGTAAAGCATTTTCTGAGCTTCTGCATTTTTATTTTTAATTTCTAGGGCTTAGTACAGTTCTTCATACAGAGGACTAGGTAGGAGAGGGAGGAACAGGAAATCAAAAGAAACCATGATTTCTGTCCTGGAGGAGCTTACAGTCCAGCTGGGGAGACAAGGTGTCTATGAAAAAAACTTGAAGCACCCCAAGTGAGAGCAAAGGGATGCAGTGTAAGTAACTGTAAGTAGAAAGAAATGGGGGTTCTTTTTCTTAAGCAAAACACATTTTAAATGAAGTGCGATAATTCATGCCCCTGAAACAAGCAAGATATATAATGTTGGTATGCATACGGTAAGCCTGCAGTTTTCTCTGTCGTTAAGCCCACCTTTGTAAATGGGCTCACGACTCAAGCTGGTCAGTCACTTCAGGGCAATACTCTGATTTCAGCCCTCGCTACAGGGATGGGCATGTGACCTTGTACAGGGGCCAGCCACAGCGCTTCCAGGCTGTCTGGTGTATGAACAGCGAGAGGGGGTCTCTCTTCCTTTTGGATTGTTAGTCCACAATAGGCACACTTGGAGTGGTCGTCACTGACTTTCTTTCCCAACATGCAGAGAGATACTAAGATTGATGTCAATGGGCAGTCAGGAGTAGAGCCAAGAGAAGGAGAAAGAAGCAGACATGGTGACTTAATTGAAGGCTCTAGATTCAGCCATACTTTATGTCCACCCTTGGACTTCCAGGTTCATGAGCCAGTAAACTACTTTTCTCCAAAAGGGTTCCTGTCACTTTTATTCAAAAAAGTTGAATACAGCTGGTAAGGAGCTCTGAAGGTCTATGAGCATTGGGTAGGGAAGCTATGTGGGTTGATGAAGATAAATGGATCATTTATGGAAGCCAGTGGTGTTTTTAAAAGTCCTCAGCACCTGGGAAGGAGGCTAGAGTTGAGCACTGAGTCATGAAGGAGAGTGGGCAGTCACCTCTGGTCTTCTCTGGGAAGCAGGAAAGTCACCCCTCCATCTGACCCCATATCACTTCTACTCACTGGCCCCAGGCCCTAAAAGATCCACCAGTGGAATCCACTCTGGATTAAGTCAGTCATTCTTCAAGCGTGTTCTTCTGAGTACCATATGTAAACAGACTGTGTATTCAAATACATTTATTTTCTTTACTTTAGGACTTCTTAGCTTTAACTCTGCTAATATTCTTTGAGGACCCCCAAGAGGCAGTTGGAGTATATGATATTTCTTAACTTTTTGGTTCAAAGAACTCTTTGTTTTCTTTTGTTTGGAGGAGCCTCTCATAAGTATATTTTTCGATAGGTCTTGGGTTAAAGTGTCCTTTCCCCAGAAGGACCCCTGCAAAGCAACATACTGTTTGGGGAAAGGAACATATTATTTTAACCTCTCTTCCTTCCACAAAGCATTGGAGATACAGAGGTGAGCAGAGTAGGGAATGCATGGCTAGGAGACTAAGAACAGGGTGTTGAAAAGAGGAGAGGAAAAGGAGAGTGTTGGACCAGCTCAGGAACCAGGACAATGGAAGTGATGACAACCGTGTGGAAGGCAAGGCTCTGAACTCCTTGAAACCAAGGCAGAAAGAACAAGGAATCATCATGAATCCCTTTCCTAAATTAAGGAAACACTCCTCTAATACTCTTGAATTTCATGGCTCTAATTACCTCCTAAATGCAAGCAAAATAGTTGATTGGGAGGGGCAAAGAATGTTTTTCTTTTTAGCACTGAAGCCTCGGAACAAATTGATCACATAGCTCCTTATACAGGGGGTTACTGAATAACATAATGGCTGGTCTTCAACAGCAAATATGCCAAAGATGCAGAAACATCCCCCATTTGGCTGTTTCATCTATTAACATTCAATGAAAACCAAGGATAATCACAGTTCTTTGTAGGAATATCTACAGTGAACCAAGGGCATGCAGTCTGACACATTACTTCGGTGATCTCAATTTGTACAGGATAGACAGGGCTTAGGGATATAGATAGAGCAGCTAACGAGTCAACCCAATGGAAGACACCAGTGTGCACAGAGTAGATTACTGGCTTAGTGAACTAGTGGAGAAAGCAGAGAATCGGGTTCTAAGTGGAAGGTATGTAGAGCAGGGCCATTTTGAAGATAGGCAGAGGAACCAGTAAGGAGAGGGAGAGAAGGGGAAGGCAGGATGGGAGCGCTCAGGTGGAAGGAGCACTCAGATTCATAATGATTCAGCAGGTAAGTGTCCTGGAGGCCACAGAATTAGATTCAAATGTGGGTTAAAGTTCTCACAGAGTAGATGGCCTCAGGCAGTGCTGGTACAATAAGGCCTAGCTCTGAGGCCCCAGATCAGAAACTGAAGGAATACATAGTCCAAGGTGCAAAATGATTCTATTTCCAAATGGAAGAAAACACCAACACTCAGATAACTAGTGTTATTTACAAATGACTCAAGCACAATTGAAAAATGTCAAGAAAATCAAATTGCACTGTTTACTGATATTAAAAGTTATAAGGTCTGATTGGATTATTTGTTCTTTGAGTGTTGAGTTTGATAAGTTCTTTATAGATTTTGGATACTAGCCCTTTATCTGATAGGTCATTTGCAAATATCTTCTCCCATTCTGTCCGTTGTCTTTTGGTTTTTGGGCAGAAGACACAAACAGACATTTTTCCAAAGAAGACATCCAAATGGCCAACAGATACATGAGAAAGTGCTAAACATTGCTCAACATCAGGGAAATCCAAATCAAAACCTCAGTGAGATACCACCTCACACCCATCAGAATGGCTAAAATTAACAAGTCAGGAAACGACAGATGTTGGCGGGGATGCGGAGAAAGGGGAACCCTCCTACACTGTTGGTGGGAATGCAAGCTGGTGCAACCACTCTGGAAAACAGTATGGAGGGCTGTCAAACAGTTGAAAATAGAGCTACCCTACAACCCAGCAATTGCACTACTGGGTATTTACCCCAAAGATACAAATGTAGCGATCTGAAGGGGTACGTGCACCCCAGTGTTTATAGCAGCAATGTCCACAATAGCCAAACTGTGGAAAGAGCCAAGATGTCCATCAACAGATGAATGGATAAAGAAGATGTGGTGTGTGTATATATATATATATATATATATATATATATAGTGGAATATTTTGCAGCCATCAAAAAAACACGAAATCTTGACATTTGCAATGACGTGGATGGAACTAGAGTGTATTATGCTAAGCGAAATAAGTCAATCAGAGAAAGACATGTATCATATGATCTCACTGATATGAGGAATTCTTAATCTCAGGAAACAAACTGAGGGTTGCTGGAGTGGTGGGGGGTGGGAGGGATGGGGTGGCTGGGTGATAGACATTGGGGAGGGTATGTGCTATGGTGAGTGCTGTGAATTGTGTAAGACTGTTGAATCACAGACCTGACCTTTGAAACAAATAATACATTATATGTTAAAAAAAAAAAAAAGATAGTAGGAAGGGAAAAATGAAGGGGGGAAATTGGAGGGGGAGATGAACCATGAGAGATTATGGACTCTGAGAAACAAACTGAGGGTTCTAGAGGGGAGGGGGTGGGGGCATGGGTTAGCCTGTGATGGGTATTAAAGGGGGCACGTATTGAATGGAGCCCTGGGTGTTACATGCAAACAATGAATCACGGAACACTACATCAAAAACTAATGATGTAATGTATGGTGATTAACATAACATAATAAAATAAAATTAAAAAAAAAAGTTATACAGTCTGGTTGTTCCAGAGGAAAGCCAGTAACTTGACACTCCTCATGGTTACACCCATTTTTGTGTGTCCCTCCCTCATCACATACTCTGCCCTTTGACTGGTTACTTTTTATATATGGTCCTACACTTGGCCTCCAGGCCCTAAGTCAGGTTCCTAAATCCCTAGCCACAGCCTTAAAACTTCCCATTTTATTAAGTATTGCACTATTTGCTCAAATCTTGGGTTTCTTCTCAAAATATCCGGGAATCTTTCATTCCCATAAAACCCATGAGCTACACCAACATTTATTATTATTATTATTTTTTAAAGATTTTATTTATTTGACAGAGAGAGACACAGTGAGAGAGGGAACACAAACAGAGGGAGTGGGAGAGGGAGAAGCAGGCTTCCTGCGGAACAGGGAGCCCGATGCGGCACTTGATCCCAGGACCCTGGGATCATGACCTGAGCCGAAGGCAGAGACTGAACCGACTGAGCCACCCAGGCGCCCCTATTATTTTTTAAAAAATAGTATTAGGGGCACCTGGGTGGCTCACTCAGTTTAACTTCTGACTCTTGGTTTTGGCTCAGGTCATGATCACAGGGTTATGGGATTGACCCCTGCACTGGGCTCTGCGCTCAGCAGGAGGTCTGCTTGGGATTCTCTCTCTCCCTCTGTCACTCCACAGCATTCTCTCTCTCTCAAATAAATCTTTTTTTTTTTTTAAAGTAATACTAAACTAGCATGGAACGATTGATGCAGAGTAGAGAAAGAGGCAATAGAAGCTGTTTGGAGTGCCTACAGTTTGATGAGAATATCATAGAAAAGGTGCTAGAAAGTATGTGATGAGAGGGTCACATGAGGACTAGAGGGAGGGTTCTGGGGAGGGCAATGCTGTTTACTCCCCGGGACAAAGTCTTTGTAGTAGGGAGAAGAGGGTACTGAGTAGGTTTTATGGGTCCCAAACAAGAGGAACCACAGAAAACAGACTCTGAGTCATGGAAAGGAACTTTGAGGCCATCTCATTAACTACTCAGTGTAGTTACTTACAAATGAGAAAACTGAAGCCCAAGGGGACTGTCATTTCTCTAAGATCAGAGAGGTGCATGGCTAAGGTTAGGGTCTAAACCTTGAGACACCCAGTTCCGAGTTCTACCGGCCACACTGTGCTGAGGGCTGTAAGTGTGGGAGAGAGCTGCCTTGCTATCCTGAGAATGGGAGGGAGCAGGAGTGCACAAGAGAGATTGGACACGCTTGGGAAATTTCCCCAAATCAACAGAAAAAGAAGGGAGGAGTGTGTATGTATACTGTAAACATTTATTTTTATTTATTTATTTATTTTAAAAGATTTGAGAGAGAGAGAGAAAAAGAGAGAGATTGAGTACATGAGTGGGAGGGGCAGAGGGAGAGGGAGAGAGAATCCCAAGCAGACTCCCCGCTGAGTGAAGAGCCAGACGTGGGCCGATCTCACGACCCTGAGATCCTGACCTGAGCCAAAACCAAAAGTCAGAAGCTCAACCAACTGAGCCACCCAGGTGCTCCTAGGCTGCAAACTTTTCAAAATCTACTTCCGGTGTCTTAATGCACTCCTGACAACCAGGGTTGCAGGAAAATACCAAGAATCCTCTAAGTTCTGGAGGTCTGAGAGGCAGAACATGCTCTGAAAAATGCGTGAGCCGGGCCAGGCAGGCAGGCATGCAGCCAGCAGACCCAGCTGCTCCTATTTCAGGAAAGGGCAGTGATATCGATGGAATCCTTCTGCAGAGGAAGAGAGGTTCCACACAGTGAATAAGTTACACAGTTCAGCTTCCTTACGGACAACACAAATTCACTGTGGTCACTTGCCCTCACTCTGTGGCTTTCTCCTCGTGGATCTGACCCACATTTACCCACCCTCTCACAGAGGAGATGCTCTTCTGTAAGCGCCCCGGCATCTTTCCATTGCTGTGTCATTTGTGGCCGGCTCTTAGAGGGACCTGGGTCCCTCTCACCATCTTTAGTGAGACTCCAGTATTGCCTTGGCTGGATGGAGGGTGGGGGGAGTCCCCACACACCATTTCCCCTCCTCTCTTCCTTCCCCTCTTTGATCTTTTGACAAAGTGAAATGTCACACAATGGCAGCCTCGGAGGTCAGACTTTCATTGTTGGTTGGTCCCACCAAGGAGTCTTTAAGTTTAGAACCGCTGGAAGTCCTTCGGGGTGGAGGCTAAGGTACAACAGCAGGTATCAGAGGGACTGTGGCAAATGAGGATGGTGTCAAGAGAGACTGTTCAAATAAACAGCTGGGTGCTTGGAAGTACAGCCTGAAGACCTCAGATCTTTCTCTCCCCTCTGTTGTTTTTCCCCCCAAAAACAGAAGATTAAGTTTGCTGTGAACATGAGCTGATGAAAAGAATTCAAATAGTGCTTTGAATAGGACCCCAGTCAGACCCACAGGAGAGCTACAAATTGCTTTTGGAGACACCGGTCTCCCTTTACAGAAAGTTAGCATAAAGCCCACATATCTTCTTTCTGTAAGGTACTAACTTGTAAATTAACCTTTAATGGTGTATAAATGATGTTCTGAAAGAACTGCTTATGCAGCTATATTTATGATCTAGAAAATTGCAAATATTTACAAGATTATAGGTGTTAATGGTCTGTCAAAAATGTTTGTATATTGTACATACATTAAATCCCGGTTTCAGACCACCCTGGTATAAAAGACCACCACTCTTTAGTCCCATATAGTGTTTCACTTTGATTCCATATATGCCAATCCCTATAATTAGCCTGTTCCCTAATATAGATCAAGTCCACTTTATAGGGAATTCTCCCAATAGTTTTCATTTAATTTAAATCCACTGCCTGGGCTGTCTATGTAAACTGTTTGGTAAATGGCCCAGGATGGCCAATCGATCTTATGTCAGCCCTTTGGAGGCTCCTGGGCAATGGCCGGTGAACCTGTCTTGTTTCTGAGTGGGCCCCACTGTGGGGCTTCAGTGCCCGGCTTTGATTGCTTTCCTGAAATAAAATTAAGTATATGTGCGCACTCCCATGACGCGGCCTCTCTGCCGAGGTTTGGTCATTTGAGCACTAACTGTATGTAAGCCACAGACGTAATTCATTTCTCAGAGCAGCTTATTGTTACAGCAGCACCTTAACTCCGGTCTTTGACAACGGAAAAGAAGGCTGGGCAAAAGGGGACAATCTCCTTTTTCTTATAATGGCTAATCCCATGGCGGCTCCTTTCTCTGAACAATCTGTGTTACTGTTCCATTGGCAGGCGGGCAGTGGGGGCGTGGGGGTGTGTCAGGAAGAAAACAAAAAAGGTCGCAGGTTGTTTCAGAATGGTCCTCCCATCCTGGTTTATGATCTCATTTGCACATTTTCGTTAATGTCAAACTGTTTCCATGGCTGTCTCAAGATGATCGGTCTCCTGAGGCATCTGCCAGAGCTGTGTCTGCTTCATGGGAATCGGGAGAGCAAGCTCATTTTCAAATGTTACAAAAAGAACTGCCTTCCCACCTACTCCGATAAAAACACGCAGGAGTACGTTTGCCCAAGTCCTGACGAGAAACGATTGAACTTTTGAATTTTTATACAGATCTTCAAATAATCACTCTCTCCCACTCCACTCCCCCACCCCACCCTCAAAAACAGAGCAGGGAAATAATAAAATCCATTTTCCCTTAAGCTCTTTAACGATTGCTGACGACACACACTTAATTTTCTTGAAAATAAAATAGGTGTTTGGGTGGCTGCGACAGACTGAAACTATTGCAGTCTCTGCAGAGGTCTTAAATGGGGCTGGCCAAATGACTTCAGGTCCCAAATGAGGAGCAGAATGCCTCCAAGCAAAGGGGAGAGGCTCGTGGCGTCTCTAAGAAATCAGAAACTCTGTTGGGAAGACAGTGGCCCCACCAGACCTCGTCTCCTTCTCTCTGAGATGAGTCTCAGAGCTACCCAGTCTTTCAGCCTGCCTAGTATTAGGAAAAGATGTATTAAAATATAGTAGGATTCTTGGAGGACTCAGATCTACAGCATTCCATTGGAGCTGTTTTGGAAATCTCTCCACTTTGAAATGCCTGTCAGACTCATTAGACTAATAATTCCCTATCTTGAATCCTGGTCCCTTGGTGACCCAAGCAGGGAGAGAAATGAGCTTCTCTGAGATATTCCCAACATGTCGGAAACACTCAGTGGAGCTGTACAGCTAACTGGGTTCAGACGCAAGGGAGAACTAAAATATATTTCTTTTAACTCAAATTCTATCAACTCAATATGTTTATGTTGGTTTTCTTACAATGGCAGTTTTTATTTAATAACAAAAGGAGAAAATTATGTCTCAATAATTGTATCCGGTATATAGACCTTATTGTCCAAAATATGGAATATGAGAAGAGAGGAAGATTACAAGTTCCCTGGAGGTGAAAAGTGGGGAACCACTGGTTTAGGGGGGGCTCCGTGCAGGATATGGAGTACCAGGTCATTGCATGTTTTATTCAGGTGCTGAAAAGTAAACACAAAATGCAGATCCCAGTTAGGGACAAATTCCAATATCTGTCCAATTGTCTTTTATAGTTATCTAGGAACGCCAAATGTACTATTATCTGAACAGCCAAACGTACTATATCCACATGCTCTCAGAAGAAGGGAATGAGTTTGCCTTCTCTCCTACTCAGGAAGTGACCCTCTTTAGGATGGAAGCCTACAACCAGGAAGTGATCCAGGCACCAGAAAGGTGAGATTGGATCCATTCCCTAGTGTTGTTTAAGAGGGAGGGGCCTGGAAGAGTCAAACAAACAGCCCTGCGTTCACTCCTCCTGGTGAGGTTGGCAAAGCCTGGGAGGGATTCATCAATTGTTTCAAACTTTTTTTTTTTTTTTTAAACATTATGGGTTTGGCAAAACCCCAGACATACTTTACCAAGCAATTTTTCCTTCATTTTTTAATCCCATGTGTATTTCAAATGCAATCCGTATGTTACTGATTCATTTACACTTAACTCATCAAAAATGCTGGTTGGGATGAATTAGTCGATGCCCAAGGAGAAGTATGGTCCCCTTTTAAAGAGGATGTTAGGAACCTACCCCCCACCCCACCCCCTGCATTTGCCAAATGTAGTTCAAAGTGAATCAGCACCCTAGCCCCACCCTACCACCACCACCAATTTTTAATAACATTAGAAAAGGCAATTCCAAGGAGCACTAAATTTGGGGAAATTTCTTCATTCCACTCTCCCTCATTTAAAAATCCTTGTGTATTTTAAGGGAAATCTAATCCATATGCTTCTGATTCATTTACACTTAAATCATTAAAATGTTGTTTTGAACGAGCCACTTGGTGAACAGAAATGAGTATGAACCTTCTCTTAAAATTATTTCTTCAAGCTCTTTTCTGCAAAACAGGAAGTCACATTGGGGACGTTGAATACCTAAAAGTTAAAATTTGGTATGATAATTCTTAGGCCACCATGGTTTAGATGAATCTATTTTTGGCAATCCTCACACAAAACCCAGTGCAGTGCTCTGTTTGGATGGCAGATGTATGCTCATAATTGCACATAATCAGCTAAATTGCATCTGTGAGTAAGTTACTTCCTTTAAGTAATTTGAACGGTGTGTGTGTAATACCAAATCTTTTGGATCCTTAAGTATACCTGGCAAGATGGCACTAAAAAAGGAATCACAAGCCGAGAAAAAGGAGAGAATCAAACAGTTTATGTATTTGCCACAAGCATTAATTGGGAACACACAGGATACAGTCTTCCTTAACTAGTCTTAGTTAAAGTCTAGTTAAGGTCATTGGAGCAGCGTCATTATGCTCATTGACAAACTAGGAGGGGCAAGTTGTTACTGTCTTTTTGTCTCTCTCATCTGGGATAACAGATGTCAGTGGACCTCACTCTCTTTTTTTTAACCCTCTTGTCTTCCTTCC
Organism: Callorhinus ursinus; assembly: GCF_003265705.2. Taxonomy (NCBI): domain Eukaryota; kingdom Metazoa; phylum Chordata; class Mammalia; order Carnivora; family Otariidae; genus Callorhinus; species Callorhinus ursinus. The sequence goes on from NW_027397096.1 coordinate 15,831,184, forward strand.
CTGAATCTCAATGGTATAAATTATACCCGGAATACTCACTCCAAACATCTGACTCCCCAGGTCCCACTGTGGCCTGGGTGGTTAAAAAATGAGGATCTGTGATGTGCATCAGAATATTGACTCCACCATTCAGCAGTGGGGGATTTTAGGCCTGTGCCTGAACTTGGGCGTATCTTCATTCCCACAGAAATGGGGATAATAATAGTAACTACACTACAGAGCTGTTGTGAAGCTTACAGAAGATACTCCACGTTTAACAGTGTCTAGATTTAACAAGCACCCAACAAATCATGGCTGATGTTCTTCCTACTCTTCTCTGCAGTGACTCTGTATCTCTCAGACTTCGGAACTTTCGTCAGGGCAAAGGAATGTGCCTACCATTTTATGAATAAAGAGACCAGTGGTAGCTGCAGTGGGCCAGATAATTTGTCTATGTTCTGAGGTCCTTTCTCTCCACCAGCCATTTATTACAAATTCTGGCCCATGGTGGGTAGGCTCCATGCTTTACACAGAAAGCACATGGGGTCCCTCCCAACATGGAACTCTGAACAAAACCCTCACACACTGTGGGAATGTGAAAGCAAATGGAGCGAATTTAGAGGGGGAAAAATTGCATGACAGTAATCATTTATTAATGTTGTTATTATTTTCATGTCTACAGCCTAAAACTATCTTTAAAATATATTTAAGCCACAGAAGGGCATTATCATTTCTAGCTTGGACCATGGGTCATGAAAGTTCCTCAAAGTTCACCTGTCAGGTAAAGCCATCTAAATCCCATTTGAACTGTGAGATGGGGGTTTCGCAGAAAATAAAAACACTGTATCATTTTTAATAAAGTCATCATCATGTCCAAGTGAACAGAGAGGCAAGAAAGAGTTAAATTTGTATGCTCTCCCATGGCTCTTCTTACTCTGCTACATTCCTAGACTTTCAGAAGAGAACTTCAGCAGCAGCGTTTTCAGTGTGCTACAGAAGCTGGTGGTAGTGTCGAGATTTTTTCATAGCTTAGGTTCAGGGATCGTGGTGAGTTTCCCAGGGTGGCATTAGAAGAGGGACAGGACAAGCAGGTGACAAAGTGCTCTTGGAAGGGGTGGGGGTGTGCTCGGAGGCGAGAAGACAGGTAGGATAACCCATGCATGTTTCCCTTTGATTCCAAAGTCCTCTCCTGGAGCTCCAAATGCTGCTCGAGAAAACCTATGGCAACCTGTTTTCTAGGTCCAGGGTGACACATCCTTCAATATTAATTCCTTAAATTGTCCAAAGGAAACTGTAGCTGTGCCTGTATCCACAGTGCCAAACATCTGGATGAAGGTTTTTTTTTGGGGGGGGGGGGGAGTCCCCTGGATAGTCCTCATGTCCTCATTTGCTTGTGGCCTGGCGCGTTGGTGACTGTGAGTAAATTGGCAAGGTTTCTCAAGAGGGCATCATCCCGGCAGAGAAGCTAAGAGTCTAAGTGGAGGGTTTTACACATTGTTGGAAAACGCTCCCACCATGTCATCTGGGTGTCTGCAGGCCCTGAGCTGTGGGATTTACCCTCTTTTTCCAGAGTCATGAGCAAGAGACAAACTTGTTGAAGGGCCAGTGAATAAATTAGTTGGGTAGCACGTCACATTAATGTAGCCCTGCGGTTTGCAGTTCCGTCTGCAGCCAGAGCAGGGAACAGATGAATCCCGAAGGTCTTTATCGGCTCCAGGATTCAAGGGGCTTTGACCATTATTACAGCTTCCTAGTGTCAGCTGTCCCTAGCAGAGAAATGGCATCTCTGTGTCCAGAGCCACCACATTATCATCATCCTCATCACTACCATCAGCAACATAAAGCTAGTGAGGACTTAAAATACTCAGGCACCAAACCAAGGGCTAGAAGTTACTCAGTCTACAAGAGCCCTTTGAATAGCCCATCACAATCTCCTATTCATAAATCGGGAACCCAAGGTTAAGTGAGTTGACCAAATCACCAAGATAGCAAGAGGCATATCTAGGACTTGACCTCAAAGTCTACAATGTTGATCAGTATGTGGCTGGGTAATCTGGACCTAACTTGAATGAAGGAATCAGAGAACAAACGATTACAAAGGCACATTCTGACTTGACTTACTTTAGTGACTCTTGATAATCTTAGGAGATAATACTGGTTAGGCAAAAGAACTAGGTTTAGGATTGAATTCCTGATTCGTCATGTTCTACACATGTGGTCTTAGGTAGCTCATTATGTCTTTGAGCTTAATTTTGTATCTGTAAAATAGGGATAATGTCAACCACAGTGTAAAGTTACTATTAAAGTTCTTATGTATACTATATAACATGCCTGTTCATAGTTGACCCTTGATACACGTTACATATTATTTTTAAACATTTACTATGTTTATGTTAATTGATAATTGCATGTGGCCTAAAACTAACCATCAAGAAAAGCAAGCTATGGGCAGGTGGCAGTCAAGGGAAGCTGGCTGCATTTTTTGCTCTCTTACCTCCTACCACTTTACCCCTTCAGAATGTACACTTCCCTCTCTAGAATTCTACTCTTTACTCCAAGTTCTCAGCCTCAAATGATTCTCCACCATGAAAAACCAAACTCCATGAATTCCAGCCTCCTTTCTTTTTAAAAAAATTTTTTATTGTTATGTTAATCACCATACATTACATCATTAGTTTTTGATGTAGTGTTCCATGATTCATTGTCTGTGCATAACACCCAGTGCTCCATGCAGAACGTGCCCTCCCCAATACCCATCACCAGGCTAACCTCCAGCCTCCTTTCATAAAGCAAGAGAACTATAGGAGGAAAGGCTTGCGTCTGCCAAGAGAAAAATGCCCAGATTTTGAGAGACTAAAAGAAATATCACATTTTTCTTATTTTGTAATTTGCAAATAAGTATTTCCTTCTAAGCTCATAAATAATGGATTAAAATCAGTACTTCTCTGCTCCCCAATAAAATGGCCTGACTTGAGTCTTTGAAAAAGTTTTCATTAATCTTTTCTAAGCCCTACCAGGCTGTTCCCAGACTAACTCTGGCATTGGCAATTTACATAGCTGGACAATGAAGGAATTCAGGATGGAAAGAGCCACTCTGTGGGCAGGTCTCAGCTCATGACACCTTCTTTCTTCAGGCAGAATTATCATCTACTAATTTTTCTCCACAGTGAATTTACAGTTCTTACATAAATTCCTATTATTAGAATATGGAGGCTTAACCAATAATGAGAAAATATAACAAAGTCCTTAGACTCGATTGTCTTCAATGTCTAAAATTTAACAAGCTTGCGTAAAAGCTGAGTGATATACAACAGTCCAGTGAAAAGTCGACCCATTTACAAAGCATGATTGGGTTACACTTACCACACTGACCTTCTTGGTTTGTTAAACAGACTGCTTTTTCACTGGGGTAACATACAGATCAAGTTTCCATTAAAAATTAGCCACTTCTAAATTTATATGATTAATTTTGACTTCTTTGGGGGACCAAGGAAATGGTGAAAATGTACTCTTTTCTTTTTACAAGTCCGAGTCTCACAAGGAGTACCCTCTTCCATGCTGCCTGAGCCTAAAGGGCACAGTGAGTATCCTTCTCTGGGGCAAATGTCCATGCCTGGTGGACTGCAGGAAGCTTGAGAAAAAGCTGGACTTAATTCCTACCATCTCTACCCTCTCTGTACCCGAAGGCATAAATGGTCTTTCTAGTATATTCTATAGCTCCAACCTCAAGGACTTTGGCAACACAACCATCAGGTGTGACCAGCTATCTCCAGTGAAAATCATCAATGCAGGGTTGGCACAGAAGAGAATCATTGAATCAAATGGCCATGGTCAAAGGTAGGCTAAAACCCAGGAGTCACTTTCCCTGCTGCCTTTCTCCCCCTACTCACACCCCCCTTCCTGGAAGTGTTCACTGCTTTTTGCTGTTCGCTCTTCCTCTCCCTGGCCCTCCCCGACAGCGGTCACTTCAGCCTTAATGTTAATGGGTTTTAGGTCTGGTAGCCGGAGGCAGCGTGTACAGAAAGTAGTAATGGAGCAGGGCCCTTTGTGTATAAGAGATGCCATATATTAGCAGTCAGAGCCACAGGACTGGGGACACCCTGCCCCCAACCAGAGCACAGGTCTCCAACTCCTTTATTGGTCTCCTTCCTCACTGCCTCTTCTCCCCACTTCCTGAATACCCGGGATCCAGGGCTCATGCTCTCAATGTACTCTCTTGATCTGTCTTATGTGAGTTCTACCCCAGAGGCTCTGAGATTGGTGGGTTGGGGTGCAGCCTGGACATGGGGCGTTTTCAAAGCTCCCCTGGCAGTTCTGATGAGCAACAGAGTTTGAAAAGCTCTGCTGTGGAGAGAAACAGATTGCATGCAGTCCAGAGGAAAGCAGGTATCAGAGATATAACCCAGGGAAAAGAACGACCTGAGTCCCGGCTGTGGAGGAGTGTAGTCACTCACGTGAGCTAATTAACAGGCTTAACTCACTACCCTTAGCACACTGATACACATAGACAAAGTAGTGAGAGAACCTTTGGCTTAACTTTCATTTGATAAAAACACTAACTGTGGTTTGTTGTTGCTCACATAGCATTGTCTCACAGCCTAACTTTAAAATTAGTGAAAACATTTATACCTTGCGTTCTCTCAGGTTCCAGAGTGCTTTAAATACTAATAAATTACTAATTACCTGAACTCATGATGGGGATGTGGCAGTGGTTCAGGAATCCCAAGGAATCGCAATATGCTGAAAAATTGTTTGTTTTGTTTTGTATTTATTTCCCTGAACATCTTCTGGTACATGTTCCGGTGAAATGCTTTAATTTTCACAGAAGCCTACTGGCTCAGCATTAGAAAAATTATCAGCAACAGTGAACATCTATTCTCTAAGTACTTGACAGAATATATGACCTTTATAACCTTGAATGTTCCACTGCTCAGTCCTCATTAAAAATTCAGTTTTAAGAAATAATATTCCATAGAGCCTGCCCAGAAGATATGAAGATAGCATGTAAATGCCCAGAATAGTCTGGGCACATAGTGAGAGCAACCCAAGCAAGGCAAACTTTTTGTTATTTCTCTAAGTGGTCTAAATATTATCCCAAGATAAAGCCAGACCCTCTGTGATCTGCATGCCTGCACTGCGGTGTTCTGGCCTCCTAACCAGATGCTTCCACTGCCCCGGGAACTGCATTCCTCCTGGCCTCTATGAAGAATGGCTCAAGAACCAGCCTGCTGAAATTTACAATTGAATTGATAGAGGCAGGTGCATTTTCTGAGAACCCACAGGAGAAATTTCACTGAGGCCTCAAGGCCCTGAGAATCTAGGTTTTTAATATAAAGATTTTAATTTTTTAAGAATAGTTTTAGGTTTGGGGTGCCTAGGTGGCACAGTTGGTTAAGCCTCCGACTCTTGGTTTCAGCTCAGATCATGATCACAGTGTTCTGAGATTGAGCCCCACATTGGGCTCCATGCTTAGAGCAGAGTCTGCTTGAGACGCTTTCTCTGCCCCTCCCTGCCTGTGCACTCACTCACTCTCTCTGTCTCTAAAAATAAATAAATAAGATCCTAAAAAAAAAGAACATCTTGAGGTTCTTTGCAAAATTGAGAGGGAGTTACAGAGATTTTTTTTTTAATTTTTTATTGTTATGTTAATCACCATATATTACATCATTAGTTTTTGATGCAGTGTTCCATGATTCATTGTTCATTCATAACACCCAGTGCTCCATGCAAAACGCGCCCTCCTCAATACCCATCACCAGGCTAACCCATCCCCCCACCCCCCTACCCTCTAGAACCCTCAGTTTGTTTTTCAGAGTCCATCATCTCTCATGGTTCGTCTCCCCCTCTGACATGGGAGTTACAGAGATTTTGCACACAACCCTGCCCCCCATTCATGCATAGACTCCCCGACATTACCAACATCCCCCACCAGAGTAGTACCTTCATTACAATCAGTGAACCCACACTGACTGACACATTATAATCACCCAAAGTCCGTAGTTTACATTGAGATTTATTCTTGGTGTTGTATATTCTATGGGTCTGGACAAATGTATAATGACATGTATCCATCATTATACTGTCATACAAAGTATTTTTTTCATACAAAGTATTTTTATTGCCCTAAATCCTCTGTACCTCAACAAGTGTTGAAACTTCCATTTTCACTAGCTCCTTACAACCACTGATCTTTTGACTATCTCCATAGTTTTGCCTTTTCCAGAATGTCATATAGTTGGAATCATAGTCTATAATCTTTTCAGATTTAGATTGTTTTTATCTGATGCCTACCATGAACTGCTGCTAGGAAGTTCAGCATTAATCAGTGACCCATTGTTGGTAACCATACAGAACCTTACAGGTGCATTTAGTTTACTAAAGTAACCCCTTACTTCTCCTAATTTTTTTCACTTCCTCTTTCTCATTCCAGATTCCTTCAATTGTTATTTTTTTTTTTATCTTATCACAGTGTATTTCAAATAAAAGAAAAGAAAACTTGAAGATGTGGGAGGAAAGTAAACAAGCTAAGTTAGCCTAGGAATACATTTAAATGATTCTTTTACAGATTTACTGCCCTAGTTTTTTCTTTAGTTAAAAGCACGTAATAGCAAGAGTTCCAGGCTTGGTTCCAAGCTTGCACAATTTTAGAGAAGCCACTTTATCCTGCAGGCCTTTCTGTATATCTCTAGAGTGAAGAAGTGGAAATACATGGTTTCTAAAGTCCTGTACAGTGGCGGCAGTGTTGGATGCATAAAGGAGTTCACATTCTCTGAGCATACATGATCAACCCACAAAGGTACTACATGATGGATGGATGCCATCTTGTGAGCCTGTGCTCTGTGATTATACCACAGAGCACAACATTCATAACTAAATACCTGCCAGCTAATTGCCTTGAGCCAACTTGGTACTTCCCTCATGGAGTTTAGAACCTAATGGATTACCCTGAAATTCATTCTCAATATTCCAAAGAGTAGGCAGGCAGTAAGCATTTGTTGAGTCAGTAAATGGAGGATGAATCAATCAATCAATACATTCTTGAATGGCTTCTCAAATTTTGAGAATTTTGGAATTTTTTTCCTTTTAGATATATTTTATTTCATTTATTAAAACAGCATCTATATATATAAAGACTGCTACATGCATATGAATTATTATTTATTCAATAGATAATTCTTGATGTGCATATGGATTTCCAGTCCCCTTGCTATAACTTTGAAGTGCATCCCCTTCTCAATCCCCAACCCCAGAAGTAGGTAAATACTTCCAAAAATTTATGATGATACTTTGGACAGAAATTTACTTCCAGTTATTTTTCCTAATTAGCACCTAAACATCTATTTATTTGTGTTAATTAAAATTAAGTTGCTATGGAAATGTTATGGTGTAAAAAAAAAACCTGTTATTTTTACTGATAGCAGCTTTTTGATAAATCATTCTTTTTTGTTTCTGAGACAATGCTTCAGATTCTTTATTGTATTTTCAAAGGGGTCCATAGCTCAACACAAAAAGATACAGACTACTGATTCAGAGACAGATTTGAGGGTTTTGTTTTTGTTTTAAAGATTTTATTTATTTGAGAGAGAGAGAGCAGAGCAGATGAGAGAGAGAGAGAGAGAGAGAGAGAGAAAGCAGGGGGGAGGGGCAGAGGGAGAGGGAGAAGCAGGCTTCCCGCTGAGCAGGGAGCCCAATGCGGAGCTCAATCCCAAGACCCTGGGATCATGACCTGAGCCAAAGGGAGATGCTTAACCGACTGAGCCACCCGGGAGCCTGTCAGAGATATATTTGTAACTCAACTCCAGCATCTGAACAGAACTTCCTGGCATTCGGTTTTAGAAGCTACCCTCACCCTTTGCTTCATTTTTTTCTTTTTTGTCTCTTAATGCTCATATTCCAAGAACTTTTTGCATGGATTCACAAGATCTCTTCCTACAGAAGTTAAGAGTACTTGTTACTTATCAGAGAAAGACATGTATCATAGGACCTCACTGATATGAAGAATTCTTAATCTCAGGAAACAAACTCAGGGTTGCTGGAGTGGTGGGGGTGGGAGGGATGGGTGGCTGGGTGATAGACACTGGGGAGGGTATGTGCTATGGTGAGCGCTGTGAATTGTGCAAGACTGTTGAATCACAGACCTGTACTTCTGAAACAAATAATGCAATATATGTTAAGAAAAAAGAAAAAGAAGAAGAAGATAGCAGGAGGGGAAGAATGAAGGGGAGTAAGTCGGAGGGGGAGACGAACCAGGAGAGATGATGGACTCTGCAAAACAAACTGAGGGTTCTAGAGGGGAGGGGGGTGGGGGATGGGTTAGCCTGGTGATGGGTATTAAAGGAGGCACATTCTGCATGGAGCACTGGGTGTTATACACAATGAATCATGGAACACTACATCAAAAACTAATGATGTAATGTATAGTGATTAACATAACAATAAAAAATTAAAAAAAAAGAGTACTTGTTACTTTTTTTTCCTTTTAATTCTCCTGCTGGAACATAGATTGTCATGTTCACGTTCAAGCTTCATCTGGGGTGGCAGCCAAAACAAATGAGGTGAGGTCAAGTGGGTGGTCTTTAGCATCGGAACAGTCAGTGGAAATGAAACTGCAGTAGTGAGATGGACGTCTCATCTGAAAACTTGGACCTCAGAGAGAAAAATCTTTTGGGCAGGAGGAGATGTACGCTCTGCTAATTGTGTTACAAAAGTCTTTCCTGAGATAAATGCAACTAAGTCAAATTCTGGCTTAACTACAATGAAAACTGCTCTAGAAACAGAAGCTTCGTTTTTTAAAATTCACCACGTACACTTTCATGAGATTCCATTTATTACTTACTCCCTGAGTCACAGATCATGCTTTTGGGAGCACCTCTTCTAAGTTACAGCTGAAACATTATTTCACACCGTTGCAAAGTTACCCAAAGGTCCCATGTTAAAGGAGACTGATGACAAAATACTGAGTAAACACAATTTGGCTTTCTTTAGGAAAAAAAATGACCAATCTTTTTTGTTTTATTAACAAGACTATCTGTTTTTATTAACATGATTGTATATGGCTCTTGTTTTAGTCAGCTTCAAGATTTTTTTGGAAAGAGGTGAAGTACAAATATGTTCAGTAAATGAAATGATGCATTGAGTTTAGCTTGCCCTCCCAACTTCCCTGCATGGGAAATTTCGTTAAAATTCTTCAAAAGTAAAAAGGTTTGTTTGTTTTTTAAAGTAGTAAGTTTTCAAGTAATTATCAATGATGGCTTTACTATCTTAGATACATGAGCAGATGTAATTATCTATTGTATTTAGAAGGGAAACCCTGGCTGCATACCCTATTCCCTAATCAACTGCTGGCTTGATGAAGCCAAATGACTTAACTCTTGAGGGTATACATTCTCCTTTCACTTGAAAAGAGCTGTAACACATGGTGCACTGATCTAGTTTGTGTGGCATATCCCAACCAGATGCCTTAAAAAAAAAATACTTTGTGGGCAGAATTGGTATTTATTTATTTGAATAATAATGCCAAGCTCCCTAGATTAATGATATAAAAATTATGTTTATATTTCTGGATAGAAACCTGTCAAATTAAAGAATGACAAATTTTCAGCCAGCATGCTGTCACTATCCTATACTGTGCCCTTGGCAGATATTACTAATCAACCTTGCCATTCTTTCTTATAAATTGGGACTTAGATGAAGACCATTTGAATGGCTGTTTCAACAGACTGTATATCACTGTAAGATGAAACTTAATTGCCTTCCACTTTGAAGCAGGCAGAATACAGGAGAGGATGTACGAAATGTTGGTTGTAAATAGGTATATCACAACACTGCCTGAATTCTAAATAAAGAGTAAAACTGGGTTTTCTGAACCCTAAATTCAGAAACAAGAGAATGGAGGATCTTTGGGTCATGTTGTCTTTCCTGCTCCATTTTTTTATGAGAAAATGGGCCTTCTGTTCTTGTGAAGTGCTGAGATTGGGGGTAGGGATTGTTGAGGGGATGCCAAGCAAGTGGGGCTCCAATGTCCTAACTTTGTTTCAACCACTGTATAAATATATACAATAAAACCATTTCACAGAAGCTTTTTTTTTTTCCTAAGAAAAAATGCTAACGATGGTGTTGCACAAAATCCAGAAGCACTGGAATTTGTGATTCCAGTGATTAAATCTCAAAAAGTGCTATGGGACTATTGGCTTTCCATATGAAAAAAAGTAAAATTCCTCCTCTAATTTATCCCCATATGAAAAACCAACAGACCCACACCACTTACTAAACAGTCTACCCTTCTTCACTGGTATCTCATGACCTTTTTATTGACCAGGGCCTTCCACAGTCTATTTTTGTGGGATGTCTACCCTCTTCTAGCATCTATTTGTCTATCCCTGTGACAATACATGCTACCTTTATGATTGCAACTTTGTAAGTCTATAGCTATCCATTCATGACAAATTTGCTTAACATTTGTCCCTTTCTAGAATTGTCTTGACTATTCTGGGGCTTTTGTTCTTCTATAGAGAGTTTAGAATCAATTTGTCAAGTTCTGCGAATAATTTTGTTGGTATTTTGATTGGATTTCCTTTGAATTTACGAATCAGAAGACAATTTACATTTTTATAACATTGAGGCTTTCTGTACATGAGCAGTATAGATCTGCCTATTCATCAGACCTAATCTTATTTCTTCCAACAACGTTTGCTTGTGAAAATCTCAAAGGTTAAGATGATCTTAGCTACAGGTAAGTTACTCACTTAATGATACTCTGAGTTATTCTAGAGAGGCTGGAACACGACTTGGGAATTTTCAGCCCCATTCCCCGTCTCCCTGTATCCCCTGGTCCTTGTCTCCCGAGTGGGTTTAAGTTCCCACTGTCCACAGCGTTAGCTTGCTTGAAGGCACCTTTTTGCCTTCCCTTCTGTGACTCACTTCCTCACTCTATTACTCATGTTTCCTGCAATTGCCTCCTAATAAACCACATGTACTTGCATCCTTGTCTCATGGTCTACACTTCTGGGGAATCCTTGACAAGTATTAAGTAGATTTCCATGCCAAATGAAGTAAAATCTAATTCTCAGAATCTAAAAGAAAAACAAAAAAACCCTCCAAAAAACAACAACAAAAAACAAATCCCCCCAAAACTCCACCCATGGTAACCTCCTGCTAGGGTCATTTGAGGGAAGAGCATGAGCTTTGGGGCCTGATAGCTGCTTGAATTTCAGCTCTCTGCCTTTTTTACTGTATGGCCTCAATAAACCTCTGTCTTCCAGCTACATGAAAACAGAACTTAGGCCTCATATTATTGTTCCGATTATTGACATATTAAATCTTAACATTCATTCAACAAATATTTATTTCTCCAGGCATAACTTATGCAAGGAGCATAGTTAAGTAGCTGGCGCAGACTGGGTGTACAGTTAATGGAAACTATGGTTACTGCTGTACCCTGACAAATTGAATGGCAAAACAAATCTTGAAGAACTTGTGACAAACAGAGATATTTGATAGTAGGGGCCTGAATCTTTCATAGGTGCTATATACCAGGGCTCCTCATGTTCTCCATCATGGGGTGAGCCACTGAAGGCAGACAGACCAAGGTTCAAATACCCAGTGAATTAGCTGAATGCCCTTTTAAACTTTCCTGGGTCTTTCTGCGATGGGGATCATGATGCATACCAAATCTAAAAAACTGTGATGTGGAACCAATGAGATAATGGACGTAAAGGTCAGGCCCTCGGCACTGGTATGTTTCTTTTCTTTTTTTTTTTTTAAGATTTATTTATTTATTTGAGAGAGACAGAGAGACAGAGAGAGCACAAGCCGGGAGAGGCAGAGGGAGGGAGAAGCAGGCTCCCCGCTGAGCTGGGAGCCTGACATGGGGCTTGATCCCAAGACCTGGGATCATGACCCGAGCCAAAGGCAGATGCTCAACCATCTGAGCCACCCAGGTGCCCCAATGGTATGTTTCTTAATCTCTCTTTCTGAAGATCTCCCAGTTGCTGCCTACAGACTAGATGGTATCACTTTCTCCTGACAGAACATGTCACATCCAAAGGCATTTGCACAAGTCCAATCAGTGGACACTGTTCTGTCCAACTCTCCAGAATTAACAGCAGTTAAAACAGAATATTGTTTTTTATACATTTACTATAGGCTACAAACAGGACCCTGCTATCCATCTTCTATAGAGCTTTCTAGAATGTAGCTCGAGACAAAACATACTGAGTCCAAGTTAGAAGTCAGGGAGGAATGTAATGACTCTATTCAGTCTTAGTGAGCATCCTTAAGAACAGGACAATTAAGAGTGGTAAAAAGAGCATGGGCTTGGGAGTCCCATGGACTTAATTTTAATTCTAGTTCTGCCATTTTCTAGTTACATGTAACCTTGGGTAGAATACTGCTTATTTGACCTTCAGTTTCTTCTGTGAAATGCTGACACAATCCCATTTTGCATTATTAACAGGATTAAATCAGGTAATTAGGAAAAAAAAAAATCCATGTGGATAAAATGCCCAGTTGGTGCCTGGCACATAATAAAAGCTCAGTACGAGTAAGTGGTAATAACTGTGGTGTATAAATCTGAAATACTTACTTAGGGTGTTTTCTTACCTAAGGTTGCTGGTCGACCGTAAGGAATATTTGTGGCAAACCTATGTCTTACTTCCAATAACTACTGTGCTGGACTTTTATAAGTTTAACTTCCAAATGACTTGCATTTTTGTGTCTCATATATTAAAACCCCTTAATGTCCTTTCCTGCAGCAAATTCAAACTTGCACCTCAGTTTGTCAGAGACACGTGATAGAGGCAGAGCAAGATGGCGGAGGAGTAGGAGACCTGGATTTTCTCTGGTCTCAGGAATTCAGCTGAACAGGGATCAAACCATTCTGAACACCTATGAACTCAACAGGAGATCGAAGAGGAGAGTAGCAACAACTCTCTGAACAGAAAAGCGACCACTTACTGGAAGGTAGGACGTGCGGAGAAGTGAATCCGAGGCGATATTCGGGAGGATAGACGGCGGGGGAGGGGGCCTCCATCGGCTGCTTCTGGCAAGTGATAGAGCCGCGGAGCACAAAATCGGAACCTTTAGAAGTCGGCTGTGCTGAGGGATGTCGCTGCAGTGGCTAAGCGGGGGGTGGAACCCTCACGGGACAGTGTGGTCTCAGGACCCTTGGGGTCACGGAGAGACTGGGGGTGCATGAGTGCGGCAGAGCTCCCAGGTATCGGAGCGGGGAAGCCGGCTGCAGAGACGGAGCAGAGTCGTGGGCTCTCAGCTCGGGGTTGCCATAAACTGTGAACCGCGGCCCAGTCGGGCCACTGCTCCTCCAGCAGGGACCCAACAAGCGGCAGAGCCGGGGAGACTCCCCTTCCTTCCCGGGGAGGAGCGGCGCGGGAACGCACCGCAGGGATCTGCTGGGTTTGGAGACTCCGTGCGGGGTTGGGTGCCAGAGATAGAAACGCTTGGTCACAGGCCGGGTGAGCACGGAGTGCGGCCGGAGACCGGGGACACGGGAGTGACTGCTTTTCTCTGGGGGCGCACTGAGGAGAGGGGCCCCAAGTTCTCGGCTCCTCTGAGTGGAGATTGGGAGGCCAACATTTTCACCCTGGTCCTCCAAAGCTGTGCCGAGAGCTTGCAGGGAACAAAAGCTCCTGAGAGCAAACCCGAGCAGCTTGCTTAGCCCGGACCGACAAGGGCGGGGCAATTCCGCCTCCGGCAAAGACATTTGGGAACCATGGCAACAGGCCCCTCGCCCAGAAGATCAGCACAAATAGCCAGCAAGACAAGACCAAGTTTACCGATCAAGGAGAATGGGAGAACTCCAGCGCTAGGGGAATACTGCACATAGAATTCATGGCTTTTTTTTTTTTTACCATGATTCATTAGTTTTTCAAAGTTAATTTTTTTAAGTGTTTTCTTAATTTTTCTTTTTCCCTTTTACAACCAACACCTTATCAATCCCTTTTTTTAAAAAAAAACATTCTTTATTTTTATCTTTAGAGTCATATTTTATCCCTTCATTGTATCAACCATTATTTTCTACATATATGTCTTTCTTCCTTTAAAATTTTAGGAGGCACTTTTTTCTCACAGACCAAAATACGCCCCAAATCTAGTGTGTGGCACTGTTCTATGCACTAGCCTGATCATATTTGATCATATTCTGTTTTTTTTGTATTGTTCTGTTTTTGTTTTTATCTTTTTCTTTTTGTTTGTTTCTTCTTTCTTTTCTCTTTCTTTTTTCTTTCTTTCCCTTTCTTTTCCCCTGGTTTCAGGTCTTTTCTGATTGGTATACAGTATATTTGCTGGGGAGTTGTTACCCTGTTAACATTTTGTTGTCTCATTCATCTAGTCTCCTCTGGACAAAACGACAAGATGAAAAAAATCACCTCAGCAAAAAGAACAAGAGATAGTACCGTCAGCCAGGGACCTACTCAATACGGACATTATTACGATGTCGGACATAGAGTTCAGAATCATGACCTTAAAGATACTAGCTGGGCTTGAAAAAAGCATGGAAGTTATTAGAGAAACTCTTTCTGGAGAACTAAAAGAACTAAAATCTAACCAAGTCGAAATCAAAAAGGCTATTAATGAAGTGCAATCAAAAATGGGGGCACTAACTGCTAGGATAAATGAGGCAGAAGAAAGAATCAGTGATATAGAAGACCAAATGATGGAATATAAAAAGGCTGAGAAAAAGAGAGAGAAACAACTACAGGATCACGAGGGCAGAATTCGAGAGATAAGCGATACGATAAGATGAAACAACATTAGAATAATTGGGATCCCAGAAGAAGAAAAAAGAGAGAGAGGGGCAGAAGGTTTATTGGAGCAAATAATAGCAGAGAAATTCCCTAATGTGAGGAAGGAAACAGGCATCAAAATCCAGCAGGCATAGAGAACCCCTCTCAAAATCCATAAAAATAGGTCAACACCCCGACATCTAAGAGTAAAACTTAAGAGTCTCAGAGACAAAGAGAAAATCCTGAAAGCAGCTTGGGAGAAGAGATATGTAACCTACAATGGTACAAACATTAGACTGGCAACAGACCTATCCACAGAGACCTGGCAGGCCAGAAAGGACTGGCATGATATCTTCAGAGCACTAAATGAGAAAATCATGCAGCCAAGAATATTATATCCAGCTAGGCTGTCATTGAAAAATAGAAGGAGAGATAAAAAGCTTCCAGGACAAACAAAAACTAAAGGAATTTGCAAACATGAAACCAGCCCTCCAAGAAATATTGCAAGGGCTCCTCTAAGCAAAGAGAGAGCCTAAAAGCAGCATAGATCAGAAAGGAACACAGACAATATACAGTAACAGTCACCTACAGGCAATACAATGGCACTAAATTCATACCTCTCAATAGTTACTCTGAATGTAAATGGGCTAAATGCCCCAATCAAAAGACACAGTCTATCAGATTGGATAAAAAAACAAGACCCATCGATATGCTGTCTGCAAGAGACTCATTATAGATCCAAAGACATCCCCAGATTAAAAGTGAGGGGGTGGAAAAACCATTTACCATGCTAATGGACACCAAAAGAAAGCTGGGGTGGCAATCCTTATATCAGACAAATTAGATTTTAAACTAAAGACTATAAAAAGAGATAAGGAAGGACACT
>NW_027397096.1:15846886-15927532 GCF_003265705.2 Callorhinus ursinus
AACAAGGAATTAAAGACTTTAAATGACACACTGGACCAAATGGACTTCACAGACATATTCAGAACATTCCATCCCAAAGCAATGGAATACACATTCTTCTCTAATGCCCATGGAACATTCTCCAGAATTGATCACATCCTAGGTCACAAATCGGGTCTCAACTGGTACCAAGAGATTGGGTTTATTCCCTGCATATTTTCAGACCACAATGCTTTGAAACTAGAACTCAATCACAAGAGGAAAGTCGGAAAGAACTCAAATACATGGAGGCTAAAGAGCATCCTACTAAGGAATGATGGGTCAACCAGGAAATTAAAGAAGAATTAAAAAAATTCATGGAAACCAATGAAAATGAAAACACAACTGTTCAAAATCTTTGGGATACAGCAAAGGCAGTCCTGAGAGGAAAGTATATAGCAATACAAGCCTTTCTCAAGAAACAAGAAAGGTCTCAAATACACAACCTAACCCTACACCTAAAGGAGCTGGAGAAAGAACAGCAAATAAAGCCTAAACCCAGCAGGAGAAGAGAAATCATAAAGATCAGAGCAGAAATCAATGAAATAGAAACCAAAAAACAGTAGAACAGATCAACAAAACTAGGAGCTGGTTCTTTGAAAGAATTCACAAGATTGATAAACCCCTGGCCAGACTTATCAAAAAGAAAAGAGAAATGACCCAAATCAACAAAATCATGAATGAATGAAGAGAGATCACAACCGACACCAAAGAAATACAAACAATTATAAGTACTTATTATGAGCAACTCTATGCCAGCAAATTAGATAACCTGGAACAAATGGGTGCATTCGTAGAGATGTATCAACTACCAAAATTGAACCAGGAAGAAAGAGAAAACCTGAACAGACCTATAACCACTAAGGAAATTGAAGCAGTCATCAAAAATCTCCCAACACACAAAAGCCTGGGGCCAGATGGCTTCCCAGGGGAATTCTACCAAACATTTAAAGAAGAATTAATACCTATTCTCCTCAAACTGTTCCAAAAAATAGAAATGGAAGGAAATCTTCCAAACTCATTTTATGAGGCCACCATTACCTTGATCCCAAAACCAGACAAAGACCCCATCCAAATGGAGAATTACAGACCAATATCCTTGATGAACATGGATGCAAAAATTCTCACCAAAATACTAGCCAACAGGATCCAACAGTACATTAAAAGGATTATTCACCATGACCAAGTGGGATTTATCCCTGGGCTGCAAGGCTGGTTCAACATCCGCAAATCAATCAACGTGATACAATACATTAACAAAAGAAAGAACAAGAATCATATGATCCTCTCCATAGATGCAGAAAAAGCATTTGACAAAGTACAGCATCCTTTCTTGATCAAAACTCTTCAGAGTAGAGGGATAGAGGGTACATACCTCAATATCATAAAAGCCATCTATGACAAACCTACAGCGAATATCATTCTCAATGGGGAAAAGCTGAGAGCTTTTCCCCTAAGGTCAGGAACGCGGCAGGGATGTCCACTCTCACCACTGCTATTCAACATAGTATTAGAAGTCCTAGCCACAGCAATCAGACAACAAAAAGAAATCAAAGGCATCCAAATCGGCAAAGAGGAAGTCAAACTCTCACTCTTTGCAGATGATATGATACTGTATGTGGAAAACCCAAAAGACTCCACCCCAAAACTGCTAGAACTCATATAGGAATTCAGCAAAGTAGCAGGATAGAAAATCAATACACAGAAATCAGTGGCATTCCTATACACCAACAACAAGACAGAAGAGAGACAAATCAAGGAGTCGATCCAATTTACAATGGCACCCAAAACCATAAGATACCTAGGAATAAATTTAACCAAAGAGGTGAAGGATCTGTACTCAGAAAACTATAAAATACTCATGAAAGAAATTGAGGAAGACACAAAGAAATGGAAAAACGTTCCATGCTCATGGATTGGAATAACAAACATTGTGAAGATGTCAATGCTACCTAAAGCAATCTACACATTCAATGCAATCCCCATCAAAATACCATCCACTTTTTTCAAAGAATGGAACAAATAATCCAAAAATTTATGGAACCAGAAGAGACCCTGAAGAGCCAGAGGAATGTTGAAAAAGAAAAGCAAAGCTGGCGGCATCACAATTCTGGACTTCCAGCTCTATTAGAAAGCTGTCATCATCAAGACAGTATGGTACTGGCACAAATACAGACCCATAGATCAATGGAACAGAATCGAGAGCCCAGAAATGGACCCTCAACTCTATGGTCAACTCATCTTTGACAAAGCAGGAAAGAATGTCCGATGGAAAAAAGACAGTCTCTTCAACAAATGGTGTTGGGAAAATTGGACAGCCACATGCAGAAGAATGAAAATGGACCATTTCCTTACACCACACACAAAAATAGACTCCAAATGGTTGAAAGACCTAAACGTGAGACAGGAGTCCATCCAAATCCTAAAGGAGAACACAGGCAGCAACCTCTTCGACCTCAGCCATAGCAACTTCTTCCTAGAAACATCGCCAAAGGCAAGGGAAGCGAGGGCAAAAATGAAGTATTGGGAGTTCATCAAGATAAAAAGCTTTTGCACAGCAAAAGAAACAGTCCACAAAACCAAAAGACAGCCGTCAGAATGGGAGAAAATATTTGCAAATGACATATCAGATAAATGGCTAGTATCCAAAATATATAAAGAACTTATCAAACTCAACACCCAAAGAACAAATAATCCAATCAAGAAATGGGCAGAAGATATGAACAGACATTTTTCCATAGAAGACATCCAAATGGCCACAGACACATGAAAAAGTGCTCAACATCGCTTGGTATCACGGAAATCGAAATCAAAACCTCAATGAGATACCACCTCACACCAGTCAGAATGGCTAAAATTAAGAAGTCAGGAAATGACACATTTTGGCGGGGATGCAGAGAAAGGGGAACCCTCCTACACTGTTGGTGGGAATGCAAGCTGGTGCAACCACTCTGGAAAACAGTATAGAGGTTCCTCAAACAGTTGAAAATAGAGGTACCCTACGACCCAGCAATTGCACTACTGGGTATTTACCCCAAAGATACAAATGTAGGGATCCGAAGGGGTACGTGCACCCCAATGTTTATAGCAGCAATGTCCACAATAGCCAAACTGTGGAAAGAGCCAAGGTGTCCATCGACAGATGAATGGATAAAGAAGAAGTGGTATATATACACAATGGAATATTATGCAGCCATCAAAAGGAATGAGATCTTGCCATTTGCAACAACGTGGATGGAACTGGAAGGTGTTATGCTGAGTAAAATAAGTCAATCAGAGAAAGACATGTATCATATGACCTCACTGATATGAGGAATTCTTAATCTCCGGAAACAAACTGAGGTTTGCTGGAGTGGTGGGAGTGGGAGGGATGGGTGGCTGGGTGACAGACTTTGGGGAGGGTATGTGCTATTGTGAGCGCTGTGAATTGTGCAAGACCGTTGAATCACAGATCTGTACTTCTGCAACAAATAATGCAACATATGTTAAGAAAAAAGAAAAAGAAGAAGATAGCAGGAGGGGAAGGATGAAGGGGAGTAAGTCAGAGGGGGAGACGAACCATTAGAGACGATGGACTCTGAAAAAGAAACTCAGGGTTGTAGAGGGGAGGGGGGTGGGGGGATGGGTTAGCCTGGTGATGGGTATTAAAGAGGGCACATTCTGCATGGAGCACTGGGTGTTATGCACAAATAATGAATCACGGAACATTACATCAAAACCTAATGATGTATTGTATGGTGATTAACATAATAAAAAAATAAAAAATAAAAGTAAAAAAAACAAAGAGTATATGATTGTCTTTGTAGAAATATCCTTGGATAATCTACAGAGATATCATTAAAACCTCTGGGGAGATTAGTAGGGTTTCTGGATTAAAAAACAAATATTAAAATAAAATAGAAAAAAGATCAATCACACAGCAATTAACTGTAATGAGTAGTAAATATACCAAGTGATATATAGGCATTTTGTAGGAAAAACAAATAAAATATTTTCAAGGTTCATAAAACATCAAATATTGTGCACAATGTATCATGCTCACGGATGGGAAGCTATACTATAATAATAATAATGTCAACGTTCCTGATTAATCCATAAATTCAATGCAACTGGTATAAAACTTCCAATAGAGATTTTTGTGGATACTGAGATAATGAACTCAAAATTCACTTGAAAAAGTAAAAGGTAAAAAATAGCCTACACAATATTGAACAAAAAAATTAAGTTATAAAACCTTGCCCTGTCAGATACTAAGAGTCAACAGAAAGCTACAGTATTTAAGACCATGTATCCTCAGGTACAAGGATAGACCAAAAGACTACTGGACAGACTTGGATTTCCCAGAAACAGATCTAGACACATATGGAAACCAAATTTATGACAGAGATGGCATAACAATTCAATGATGCCCCCTTTCTTGGTCCTATTCTGCTCTATCATTCTCCAGAGAAAAACACAGTCCTGGGTGTTTGTCCTGTGTGTGGGAAAATCAATACTATTTATGAGAGTACAACTAGTTTTCCATACAGAAAAATTTAAATTTGGATCCCTACCTCACACCATATATAATATAAATTCCTTATGAATCAAAAACATAAATTGGAAATCAAAACTTTATAACTTTTAAAACAAAATACAGAAGAATATGTTTACAGTGTTAGAATAGGAAAGAAATAAACCCTAAGTGAAACGTTCAATAATTTACATGCCATTAAAATATAAATATCTCCATAATAAAAATTAGTAGACATAAGTAAAAAGATAGGCCAATGCTTGGGAAAAGACATTTGCACATAACACACAAAAATTTACCATCAGAATAGATAAATAACTTCTACAAATCCATAAAAATAGAATAGCAACTAGTTTAAAAATAATAAAGGATGTGGATAGGCAATTCACAAAAGAGGAAAGCTGAATGACCAATAAACATATGAAAAAATGTTCAGCTTCACTAGAAATTAGGGAATTGAAAATTAGAGAAATCAGACCCCATTTTATACCTATCAGATTGGAAAGTATGAAGTTTGAAAAAAACCATGTTGGCAAAGATTTGGGAAGCAGGAACTCACAGGGACTGCTCATACGAATGCAAGCAGGAGAGCAACTTGGCATTATCTAGCAATGTTTATGAGGTATACACCTTATAACGCAACAATTTCACACCTAGGTACCCTTGAGAAAAATTCTACTCAGATGCATAAGGGCTACCAGAATAATCATTGAAGTACTTTTTTTAATAGCAAAAATTGACAACAACCCAACTGTTCATCAGTAGGAGAATGAATTAATATACAGTATTATATGTATACAATGGAATATTATCTAGAGGTGTCCACTTGGATAAATCTCAAAAACAAAATGCTGACTGGAAAAAATGTGCAGAATAGCACATCATTTATGAAAACTTAAAAGACTGTGAATATCAATAAACTTATCAATAAACAAAATGTGGATAAACACCCAGGACTGTGTTTTTCTCTGGAGAATGACAGAGCAGAATAGGATCAAGAAAGGGGGCATATGAAAATGTAATGATATTTGTAACAATTTTTTTTTCAAATCCATAAAAATCAGGGCCAAATACTGGAAAATGTTAAAATTAATTAAATGTGAGTGATAGTACATGGGTATTCCTTACAGTTGATTCCTGTTTATTTGAAATAACACTTTCTCTTTTTAATGAAGGAATTTAAAGATACTGCACTAAAAATGTCAATTGTGTTTGTCTGTTCACTGCTTTACACTGTGGGTGCTATCCTTACCCATACTCCTTATCTTACTCTGCAGCTTCTCACAACCCTGCTGGAGCCTTAGCTAATGGAACTAGAGATGTTTTCAACTGACAAATCCCCTTTATGCTGGCCAGTGGCTTACTGAAGAACAAAGACCTGAACCACATAGATTTCTTTCCTTGATGTTTGGAATTGATGTGTATTCCCCAAGTGGGAAGCAGAAGTAAAATGTCCTCTCTTTGATGCCTGTGCCTGCCATTTGGGGCCATATGCAATCTGAGGAGTAAGATGAACCTGGTCTAAAGAAGTAGGCAATACCATGAAGAGAAGCCTCGGTTCTTGATAGCTCTTCATTTTTTATGGAGCTCTCCAATTCAAGTTAGTGTAAAGTCCAATTAAACTTTGTTTTCTGTTTCTGGATTTCATTAAATATCTATATTCCTACAATTATCTCCTCCTTATTCCCTTTTAACTTGGGCTTCTGACTTTGTCGTCTAAAAAGTTGTTTAGAAAAGATAGAATAATAGAATCTTTAAGTCAATAATCAATATTAAAGGTAAAAACATATTTTAATGGTGAGGGAAGTAGAAAGTGGCTTCTGAATACTTAGAAGATAGTTTCTGATCTTTTGTAAAATTAAAACAGATTTCTAAAAAAAGAATAACATCACTTGGGAAAAATTTTATTTGTCAATAATTCACAGCTGTACCTTACCACTTTCACCCATTTGCTAACGCCCCTGCTGTCTAAAGAGAAAGGGCCAGTATTGATTTAGAAATGGCTTGTGCCAATTTGCAAGTGGCAATTGTTAGACTTTCAGGAATTTGTGAGTTATTTGTTAAGAATGGCCATTCTTAAAAATTGAATTATAAAATCTTATAATAAAATAACATATTAAAAACAAAGGAAATATATCAAACTACTGCACAGCAAAAGAAACTATCAACAAAATGAAAAGGCAACCTACTGAATGCAAGAAAATAGTTACAAATCATATAACTGATAAGGGGTTAATATATCCAAAATAAAGAACTCCTAAAACTCAATAGCAACAACAAAAAAACACTCAAAAAAACAACCAAATAATTGAAAAATGGGCAGAGGATCTGAATAGACATTTTTTCAAAGAAGGTATACTGAGGGCCAACAGGTACATGACAAGCTGCTCAACATCACTAAGTATCAGGGAAATGGACAGCAAAACCACAGTGAGATATCACCCTTGTGTGTTACTGGTGGGAATGTAAATGGATGCAGCCATTGCGTAAAACAATATGGAGGTTCTTTAGAAAATTAAAAATAGAACTACCACATGATCCAGTAATTCTACTTCTGGCTATTTATTCAAAGAAAACAAAGACCTAACTTGAAAAGATATATGTATCCTCACATTCACTGCGTTATTTATAATTGCCAACACATGGAAACAACCTAAGTGTCCATCAATAGATGGATAAAGAACATGCAAGATGTCTGTCTATCTATCTAGTGGAATATTATTCAGTCACGTAAAAGTATGAACTCTTGCCATTTGTAACAACACAGATGGGCCCTGAAAGTATTATGCTAAGTGAAATAAGCCAGACTGAGAAAGACAAATATTGTATGATCTCACTTACATGTGGAATCAAAAACAAAACAAAACAAAACAAAAACAACCAAACAAAAACCAAATACAGCATTCATACATACAGAACTCTGGTGGTTGCCAGAGGCAGGGATGGGGGTGGTGGGGGAAATGGGGGGAGGGAATCAAAAAGTACAAAGTCCCAGTTGTAAACTAAATAAGTCATGGGAATGTAATGTATAGCATGGCAACTATCCTTAATCATACTATATTGCATATTTGGAAGTTGCTAAGAGAGTAGATCTTAAAAGTTCTCATCACAAGAAAAAATTTCCGTAACTATGTATGGTGATGGATGTTAACTAGACTTTCATAGAGATCATTTCATAATACACACAAATATCAAATCATTCTGTTGTATATCTAAACCTAATATAAGGTATGTTAATTAGACCTCAATAATTAAAAAAAGGAAATACTCAAAACTCATCACTTCCTGATTTTTTTTTGACAATTTATTTTACCTATGGCTTCTGAGCTTATTTGCATCTATTGTATTTGTATGGTGGAAATATCATATTAAGGCACCACTGCATATCCCTTATTAATTTTATATTCAGTAGTATCTACCATGTTAATAGCTTGAAATTGGCCATGGCAGGAAGATTTACACCACAGATATCAGCAAATACCACACATCAAGGCTTGATTTATTATTTTGTTGATTGTCTAGATTTAAGAAAGTTATATAGAAAACTGAATTCAGATTAAATAAAAAGGAGTGTTGTTTATAGCTGTCATACTGTAAATAGTACAGAAACTTGAGGAAATATATTCAAAAACTATTATCCAATTTAGTAAAGAAGTTGCTCACGTTGTGGATCCACACTTAACATATAAAGTACATTTATTCATCAATTGCAGCCATAGGTTGACTATAGATACCAAGAGTTAAGCAAAAATCAACAAAAGCATTCTCTGAGAATCAGTTGGCTACATGGAATTTACAATAAAGGGTATTATATATTTTGTTATTATTTGTAAGTTGTGTGCTACACATCCATTATATCAGTAAGATTACATATATGTGTATATATATATATATATACAGTTTATTCCAGAAGCAACCTAGAAGGGTCACATCGCAATTACATAAGAGAGGGAATTAAGACAGAAAATAATAGACTAGCAATTTATTAATCCTGGGAACTGGGCATATTTGAAAGAGAAGAGGTAAGTGAGGAGAAAAGCAACACAAGATAGCATTTAAAATTTTTTTTTAAGTTTTATTTATTTAAGTAATTTCTACATCCAACGTGGGCTCGAACTCACGACCCTAAGATCAAGAATCACATGCTCTTCTGACTGAGCCAGCCAGGCGCCCTGTTAGCATTTTGTTATAGAGAGCAGTAGGGAGAGAGAGGGGCAAGATTTCTGAGCAGCTACCATGAAAAATTTGGCTAATGGTCTTTAGAATATTTCACTGTGGAATGTAATATAATTCCCCTCTGAGGGACTTTAATAAAAATTTACATTGTTTTCATTTGTTTAGATTTTTGTGTTTCCTTTGAATATATACCTAAACTTAGAGGGCCATGGAGCAGTTGAGTTATATGTAGGTTACACAAACATTTTGATCATAAAACTATTATTTGGAGTCAATATGGGTTCACTATGAATAAATTATGCCAAACTGCCTTTGTTCCTCTTATGATAGGGTGGTTATACTAGCGTAGCTTGACAAATACAACAAAAGTGACAACAATACAACTATCACTACCACTAATTACTGTTTTTATATTACTGATTGCTGTCCTACATTCTTTACATGGATTAATTTGCTTAAACAACACAACAACCTTATGCAGCAGGCACAAATAATTTAATATCATCATTTTACATATCAGCACACGGACCTGGAGGTAACTTGCTCCAAGTCATGTAACTAGCAAAATCTAGTAAGATTAGAGTCTAGGCAATCTAGCCCTGAAGATCATATGCTTAGTGAACTATAGAATGCTATAAAATTGACTAACATTAGCAACGTAGTGTAAAGTTTGTCTTATTCTTAGTTTCCAAAGGGCACTGATATCAATCTAAAGATAGCTCTATGTCAGGATGTTGGAAAGCTGCCTATACCAAATTTTGTTGAGTGATTTCATAAAAGCATTTACTGAGCATCTGGTTGTTTAACAGAATGTCACAGACGTTTCAGGAGAGACAAAGATGACCATGTATAAAACATGATTCCATTGCCAAAAAGCTTAAAACCCAGATAGTCACTGTTTTTATCAATCTTTTGAATGAAGTCAAGAGGCAAATCAAATATATCCCAAAACTGAAACAGTTAGGTTTAAAGTAAAATTCAAAAAGCTCCTAAGAGTTTCCACTAGTATTCTGAAACTAATAAGTGTCACAGGAATAAATGTACAGGTTTATGTAGTATTCAAAACCAAGTGCATAAATATAGGACTGGAAAGAATCTGTTTTTATAGCAGCTTTTATATAGCACATCTAGAGGCTTTAGGATTAACCTCAGGACTAAAGTGCTATTAAAATTTGTGTTATACTCAGGTTATAGTAATAGAAATAACAATGTCTGGAACGAGAACTTTTTTTTTTTTTTTTTTGCCCTTCTTGGAGCTCTGTGATGGGCAGCCATCTTGGTATTACTATTATTATTATTATTATTATTATTATTTTAGTTTAGTCCGTAATTTTAAGAGGGACACTGAAAAATGTGACTGGGGCAAATGGAAAGGGTAGCTAAACCAAGTCATATGAAGGATGGCTGAAGCAATGGGGGATGTTTAGCGTGGACAAGGAAGGCTCAGAGAGAGTACATGGGATCAGATTCCAAAATATTTGGAGGGTTGTCATGTGGAAGAAGGAGTCAACTTCTGAGCTGCTCCAGAAGGCAAAACTAGCAAGAACCACCTGAAGGTTATCTCAGGTTAGTAAAAGAAAGTTGGAAGTGTTGAGCTATTTAAAAATGGGTTGGACTTCCATGGACTAGGGAGTGGGTGCTAAGGAAGATGTGAGGATGGCGGCTTGGGGTGGGCTGTTGAACTGCATCATGTTGAACCATCCTCCCCCAAACGAAAATCCTGTGATTTATAATGGCACAGCACAAACCATTCCCTAAACTTTTAGAATACATAGA
This sequence comes from Callorhinus ursinus, assembly GCF_003265705.2. Classification (NCBI taxonomy): domain Eukaryota; kingdom Metazoa; phylum Chordata; class Mammalia; order Carnivora; family Otariidae; genus Callorhinus; species Callorhinus ursinus. The sequence goes on from NW_027397096.1 coordinate 15,857,370, forward strand.
CCGGAAGATCATCTTTGCCCCAAATACGCGAAAACTACAATTAACATATGAGTAGCAATTATCTTTATATTGCTCCTAGAAGCAAAAGGAGCGGTGACATTTGGGTCATGAAAAGAGAGGAAATAGATGTCCTGTGCAATTGCCTCTGTGCAAAGAAAGCCTGGGAACTAGGGGCATAAGCCCAGGGGATCTGCACAGGGGAGAACAGTGGGCTGTTTTGATACAAAGAAGTGAACAAAGAAGGAATACAAGGTTTATGCTGGATGCAGCTTTAAATCCTTCAGCACAGTGCCTAGCAGTCATAAAAAAGCAAATACAAGTCAGCAAAACCTTTCCAGAGGTGATGAATAGAAACAGAACATATCACTCTGGTCTAGATAAAGGCTACATCAGCGCACTACAGACCTTCCTCTGTAAAGAGGATTTCAGCCTTGGGGAAGAAGATGATGCAACTGGAATTAGGGTAAAAATCCTGGCACATGGATCTTCAGGTAATTTACACAAACCAAGTTATTAATGCAATTGGCAAGTGGATGCCTAGAGATGGAGTATTTAAAGGGAATCCCACCAAGGACAGGGGAAGCTGAAGGGAGCCAGTAGAAGGCACCAGGCTAGTTGAATATAGGGAAAAAAAAGAAGAGATGAGGTTGAGATTGCAATCCTCAATAGCAAGGACTGGACCAAGTATAGTCAAGAAGAGCTAAGGGGGAAAGACCTGTGCCCAGCTGACAAAAGCCCCAGATAAAATCCCAACCACACCATGCAATTTATTAAAAGTTGTTTCTTCCCCACTAACCAACCAGCTTCTACTAGTCTAGAGCATTCTTTCTGACTTATTTCATTAACATTTCCCTCTTTTCCTGGAGTGGCCAGAGCCCCAGGGGATCTCTCTCTCTCTCCTCCCCCTTCCCCCCAACCAGTGGGGCATTGAATGAGAGCCAGAGTGTTGTCTGTGTAAAGAGAAATTGCAAAACCACAAATTGCAGAAAATCGTTACTGCCAAAAATCGAAAGGAACACACAATATCACCATGCCTCTTAAAAAGCAATTGCGCATTTAACAGGCCTCTGGATAATTCAGGTTTGTTTGGCAACTTTCTCATCCATACCACCCAGAAGACAATTCTCTTCCACCAGAGGCAGTGGTCCCAAAGAATATTTGTAGTTAAAAAGAAACAAAAAATGTGGGTGCAAGTCTTTCCAGGAGCCCAATTTGGCCCAATATGGTTCTATTTTACTCTATTATGTAGTATTGATTTTAAGGCTTAAATGTGCCCGCCCCACCCCCCCCAATCCAGGGATTCCTGCTGTGACAGAGAGGGCCTCTAGTAAGGATGGAACAAGAATCCCTTAAAGATACAAAGCACTTTTAGATGGCAAACTCCTTCCGAAATGTTACCTTATGTGATTTTCACAACAACCCTTTGACAGAGTCAGGAAAAAATGCTTTTCTTTTTCTTCCTCCAACCCATAATAAAGATACTTAGAAACTGAGGGGTTAACTAACATTCTCAAAATCATACCATTTCAGAGGGAGTACCTGGGACTCAAACATAAGCCTTCTGAGTTCTCATCCTGAGTTCCTTCCATCACCCACCCCCTTTCTCCATGGGGGCATATCTTCCCTGACTTGGCTATGGCTGCCCTCCTTCAGCAGAGCTGGGATTTTATGTGGCCCATACACATTTCCAGGCCCTTGACTTGGAAAGCCTCCTGCCATTCACTACAGATCAAGCCCTGTCTGAATGCATGCTGATTAGGGTCGTTTTCCATTTGTATTGGTTGTATAACACAATTATCATTAGGACATAATGCCAACTCCTGAGGGGCTGATGGAGTCTGGTTGCCAAAATGAAACCGAGTCACAATTGCCTGGTGATTTTAATGTGTTTCCATGACTCCATGGGTCAGACCAACTTTCCCCCAGTTGCTCAGAGATGATGTGGAGAGGTGTAGAGACCTGTTTTTGTCTGGATAGTGCAAAACTTGGTGCAAGGTTACTTCTCAGAGTATTTACTAATAAAATTGGTCACCAAGCACTCTGTATGTGCTTGAGAAAAAAAATGCCAAAATAAAGTGATCACAAATTAACCTCCTAACATGAAACAGCGAGCTGTTTCCATGCCCCGCCCCCACCACGGACCAGGAGATACAAGGTACTTTCAAACAACATTTTGATAAAGAGATCTGAAGGTAATAGTCACATATGCTTATAGTTGCACACTTGCAGTTAATGACTGAAAATGCTATCTTAAATTGCCTTTCATCCAATTTTCACCATGAACATAAACCGAATATCTTTTAGTATTTAACATTAAATCATTTAAAATCAGTGACAAACCTAAATGGACAGATATAGTGAGAAAACTTCCGAATATGAATATGTAGGAGAGTAAACACAGACTGTCTTCCCAAACAATTTCTATGTCCAGCAGAAAGAATACAGTCAAAAGTTAACGTTTGTACAAATAAAATACTTAGGATAGCACATGAAAAGGGAGACAGCTCATAAAATCTAACTTGACTTTATAGGTAAAAGCTGCTTAAAACATTCATAACATGCAGGTGTCTTGATAATGCAATAAAGACCAAGGCAATATAATCCAGAAATTGACATTTAAAAAAATTCTGGTGAATGCATAATACTTTGACATAAAATCTGAATGGTTTTAAGGGTGAATGTTGCTTGTGCTGATGTTTGAATATTTGGTGTATAGCAATGGGATCAATTTATTCTAGAGAGCAAACAAAAGATATCATCCTGGGAAATCAGCAAAAGGTAAGTTTTTCTTGCAGTTCAGCTGAATATCTAGTTTTCTCAGGGACTGAATGATTCAAAAGAGAATTTATTAAAACCTGCATAATATGTATAATTAGAGTGAGACCTTTGGATTCTCCTGGGTCCAAGAATGTCTAATTAAATCTTTCAGTGACTACTCACATGCATCCTCCATTGGAAACTCTGTATGAATCAGAAGCTGGGAGTTGATGTACATTCTTGGTTTACCTGGCTTGACCTTCTACCTTATGGTTGTTGATCTCCTGCTTACTTATCTGTAGTGACAAGCAACTCACTACCATTTGAACTACATTTGAATAGCTAGAGTCTTTATTCACATCTATCCCGTTTTTTGAACTCAGGTATTATCAAATTATTCCAGAGACAGATGTAACATTCATATTTCGAACTCCCAGTTTGGACCCGTTGTAATTTTACTTGGTTTTTTAAAATAGAGGGGGTTTCTAATTTGGCTATAGACACTAAGAGTACCAAGAGTAAAGAAACATAATACACGGGAGATTCGTTCCAGAAAGAACATGGGTTTACAGCGTGGCTGCAATGCAGTACACACAGAAAGGCATTATTAAGATAACTACCATGCTATTAAATAGGAAACAGTCTGTGACTGTGAGGAACAACTGGGCAAAGAGTGATAAACTAGCCACTTGAGAAAACCTGAATATTCAAATGTTTGGTGTCACATGATCATCATGTCTAGAAGAATACCACCTAATTTTTCTTCCTGACTTTTTTTCCAGCTTTTTAGATGCAATGTAGTAGCAGCCATGATTGGGCTCAATCTGCTTCCCAAATGGTTGGTGAGATGCTGCACGATGCTAGACAAACCCACAGTGTGAAGTGGAAGATTCACACTGTGGCTGTATTTGTTGAGCCAGACTTTAAAAAGGCAGCAATGTGAGATGGGAGCCGTGAAGATGAGGAGGTTTGAGGAATTACAACTGAGAAGTAGATATCATTTCAAGAAGGAAATATACTTACATTTTGCTGCAGGTAAAATGCCTGTCTTTAAAGGGCAGCTTCTGAAACAAAGGGGAAAAAATAAGCGTGTTAAAAAAAATAACAGTAATGAGTAACCCATTCCAACTGAAAAAGGCATTGGATTGCCTTTGAAGGTACACGTGCTGACTGAAAACACTGTAATTGGGAGAAGTAGCCCACAGAGCAAAGATGGAAGTCAACTGCCATGTCTCACTGCATGCTCAGGAACCTGCCCCAGGACATCCTAGAATTTTGAGATCCCTTGACAGTCAACTTTGTCTCCCATGCCTGGTCCTGGGGAGTGAGAAGTAGGAGGGGTCTAGTTGCCTAATTCAATGACTTAGACTCAGCATTCTCTTGCTTCTGGTTCGTACTGACATTGTACCTCATTCTCATAGGCCCAGTTCTGACACATTGTTCCATTAAATTAAACTCCTCCTAAAAATTATGATCTTCTCAATTCATGCTTATTTGGGTAAGTGGACAAGTTTTCTTCTCCAAGAAGTAAAAAGCTTTTCTGGGGAGTATTGGGGTGGGGGGTTTGAAATCAATGCCAGATTTTTCCTTATTCAAGATGGCAGTAAAAGAAGAAACAATTAGACCATGCCTATGCTGGGAAGGACTGTGCCAATTATGCAGGCAATTTGTTCAGTGTGGCAGCCCACCAGACAATTCAGCTTGCTTCCAAATCCTTTTTTTTTGGAGAAGGGGAGGTTTGGGGGGTATATTGTGGTTATATCCAAAGGGGTCCTTTTCAGGGTAGTAGATTTAATTGGGAATGGCAAGTAAGTCCCCATGATTGGTATGAACAATTTGCATGCTGAGAGTCACATGATTCTGGGTCATCTCTACAACTGAATATTCAAGTCATGGTGTCCTCAGACCTACAGAAAGATCTTGCCATGCCACTCACATTAAGTCAGATTAGTCACTTTGGTGAGCAGTATTTTTCCAAGCTCTGCCATTTTTTGGTAATAGTGTGACTTTGGCAAACTAACTCAATGCTCCAGGATCAATAGAAATAATAATGTGGCTATTTCAAAGAGTTAAATAAGATAATACATATAAAACAGTAATGTAAGATTGGCCTATCTAGTGTTTTACTGTGATTGTTATTACCAGAAAGCCAATTTGGAAAGCCATATTAAGAAGATACAATAAATCCATGAAATTGGAGCTAAAAGGGTGGCTGTGGAGAGAGTTTTGCTTGGGTAAGATGTCTCCTCTCTCTGCAATCTGCACCATACCATTGTCCCAAATCTCTCTCTCAGATTGCCTCCTTCTACTCTTCATTTCTCCAACCAGTGAGTACAATTTGGGTTAGATCAACATCCACACTGGAATATTCCTAAATGTTTTGGCAAGCCACCTAATTCCTCATTTCCTCTCCATGGAGATGGTTGGGGGTGAGGTTTCTAGATTGACAAATTGTTAAATTATAGAACTACTGGACCCAGAAAGAATTGGCATAATTCTTCTTTCACAGTTCTTTACACGAGGTAGGTGCTTGATGAATTTTTATTGAGTTGATGTTTTTAGACAGATCCTATGGTGTAACTCAACAAGATGTCCTATGCGTCACTGACTGGAAGGAGTTAGGAACACTGCTCTGATATACAACACCCACCCCCACCTATCCTCCAAACCAAATAGTATACTGAAAATTCTTCTTTCATTTCCTTTGAGGAACTTGTTGCTAAGAAACAAATTTAGACAGTTCTCACCTGCTGAGAAAAGTTTTTACTACTGCTGCAGATAACAGGTTCTTCTTTAGCCACAAAAGTGTTAACAAAGAAAACTGTCTGTTACTTCACGGAGTCATTGGACAAGAGCTCTTCATTTGGGTGACAATTTCACAGCAATATCATTGATTACTTTGAAAACTATTCAGAGCTGTCCTTGAGACTACATTATGAAGCTACCTAATGCAATGATACTGATCATTTTTCTTGGGGTACAAAATAAATAAAGCATTCAAGAACAGTGTGGGTGGTAGTGAGGTTTTACAGGCCACAGAGGACTATAAAAGCTTGCTTTAGCTTTTCCAAGCTTACTTCCACATTAGAAAAATAAAAACCTGAATTTCTAAAGAGGGCCTTTAAAATTATTAATTAATTCATTTGCTAAATGTGTATTCAGTGCCTGATTATGTGTAGCACACTGTGCTAGGCCCTAAGAACGCATTGCCTGCTATCATGATAATGCCTGTCTGATAGGGGAGACAACTAGACATTTTGGAGGGATTGCACAATGATGTAATGCAAAATTACAGGGTGGTCAGTGAGGAGGGGAGGTGGTCTTTGAAAGTCTAGAAAGAGAAATCAGGGAAGTCTAATTGGGGGAATGTTGGGATAGTATCTGAAGAAAAATTCATATTTAATAAAAATGACTGTTAACATTGCTGAGTCTTAATGCATCAGTAACTGTCTTAGATGTTTCTGATTCACCTGTTACTCTTAACCACCCTGGGAAGGAACTAGTCCCACCTCAGGGTAGGAGTTAAAAAAAGCAAAGGGACATCATCAAGGGCACGGGCCCTGGATGGGAGAAACTGGCTCCTTTGAGGGACTGACACACCAACAACACCATTTGCCTTATTTTGTACACTCTTCCACAAAATCCATTCTTCCACCATGTAGGAGTCCTTAAAGAATCATAGATACGGCTCTTCTGATACCAATCCCAGATAACTTAAATTACAGAAACCTGGCCTCTCTGTTCCCACCTCAGGAGGATACAAGGTCCATCTTGGCTCTCTGCCCTAAACCACACCCACATAGTACCAGGCCAGCATCTCTGGGTCATGGTCACACATGGGCCTGATTCAGTAGTCACGTCCACATGGAATGGACCTTGTCCAAAGCTCCTGGATCTCCCTGTTAGGAATCCAGATTCCTAGGCTCTGATGATCACTGAAATCTGTCAACTGATACTCCTGGAGCAACTGATCTCTGGGCCAAAGTGTTCAACCAAGGGATTCTATGTACCACCTATTTATCTCAAGTTCTTACCCTGGTTCCTGTGGCTCATCCCATCTGGCTATGATGTGTAACCTACAATTGACACTCTATTAAAAAACAGACTACTTAATAATTTCAGAATGTTCTATGCTGATTGAAGTATCTGGTTTCAGTTGCCCACTATCTAAAGTTTTCACAACATGCAAAAAATTGCATCAGTGCAAGTATAACTTTAAATAATGTAACATATAGAATTAAATCTCCTATATATCTATTCTCTATAAGGCACAACAAAAATAAACTAGTTCCTACGTGTCCAAGATGATAAATTTTGAGATGAAGTAGCTACCACTTTCTTATTCTGAATACTGAACAAATTCTATTTTATGTTAATTTTACCTATTTGCTTATTGCTATGGTAGGAATACTTATTCTCTATTTCACATATTCCCAGGAGTGCTGGGAACCAACAGTTTTTAAATTACCTGGAAAGTTAATTTAAGAATAAACAGATGCCAGTACCATGTTCTTGTAGATATGTTTCCTTAGGCAAGGGAAACAAAAGCAAAATTAAATTATTGGGACCACACCAAAATAAAAAGCTTGTGCACAGCAAAGGAAGCCATCAACATAATGGAAAGGCAACCTACTGATGGGAGAAGACATTTGTAAGTGATATATCTGATAAAAGGTTCATATCCAAAATCTATAAAGAACTTATAAAACTCAACACCCAAAAAACAATCTGATTAAATGGGCAGAGGCCCTGAATAGACATTTTTCCAAAGAAGACGTACAGATGGTCAACAGACACATGAAACAATGCTCAACATAACTCATCATCAGGGAAATGCAAAGCAAAATCACAATGAGATATTACCTTACACTTGTCAGAATAGCTAGAATCAGGGGGCAGAGCAAGATGGCAGAGGAGTAGGAGACCTGGATTTCATCTGGTCTCAGGAATTCAGCTGAATAGGGATCAAACCATTCTGAACACCTACGAACTCAACAGGAGATCGAAAAGAAGAATAGCAACAACTCTCTGAACAGAAAAGCCACCACTTTCTGGAAGGTAGGACGTGCAGAGAAGTGAATCAGAGGTGATATTCGGGAGGATAGACGGTGGGGGAGGGGGCCTCCGTCAGCCGCTTCTGGCAAGTGATAGAGCGTGGAGCACAAAATCGGAACTTTTAAAGTTGGCTCCGCGGAGGGACGTCGTTCCAGTGGCTAAGCGGGGGTGGGGTGGGGTGGGGGGGGGTGGAACCCTCGCGGGACAGTGGGGTCTCAGGACCCTCGGGGTCACAGAAAGACTGGGGGTGCCTGAGTGCGGCAGAGCTCCGAGGGATCAGAGCGGGGAAGCCGGCTGCAGAGACGGAGCCGAGGCGCGGGCTCTCAGCTCGGGGTTGCCATAAACTGTGATCTGCGGCCCAGTCGGGCCACTGCTCCTGCAGCAGGGACCCAACAAGCGGCAGATCCGGGGAGACTCCCCTTCCTCCTCCCGGAGGAGCGGCGCGGGAGCGCACTGCAGGGATCTGCTGGGTTTGGAGACTCCACATGGGGTCGGGTGCCAGAGATAGCAACGCTCGGTCACAGGCCGGGTGAGCACGGAGTGCGGCCGGAGACCGAGGAGACAGGAGTGACTGACTGCTTTTCTCTGGGGACACACTGAGGAGTGGGGCCCCAGGGTATCGGCTCCTCTGGGGCAGAAATTGGGAGGCCGCCATTTTCACTCTCGTTCTCCAAAGCTGTACCAAAAGCTTGCAGGGAACAAAAGCTCCTGAGAGCAAACCCGAGCAGATTGCTTAGCCGGGACCTGGCAGGGGCGGGGCAATTCCACCTCCGGCAAAGACATTTGGGAACCACGGCAACAGGCCCCTCCCCCAAAAGATCAGCACGAACAGCCAGTAAGCCAAGACCAAGTTTACCGATCAATGAGAACGGCAGAACTCCAGCGCTAGGGGAATTCCACACATAAAATTCATGGCTTATTTACCATGATTTTTAGTCTTTCAAAGTTAATTTTTTTAACTGTTTTTTTGAATTTTTCTTTTTCCCTTTTTCAACCAACATCTTATCAATCCCTTTTTAAAAAACATTTTTATTTTTCATTTTTTAGAGTCATATTCTATCCCCTCATAGTAGTTACCCTTATTTTTGGCATATAAGGTGTTCTCTCCTTAAAATTTTGAGATACAGTTTCTTCTAACAGATCAAAATATACCCTAAATCTCTAGTGTATGGCTTTATTCTAGTCTTCTGCCTGATCACATTCTCTCCCTTTTTTTTTTCTTTTTTCTTTTTAATCCTCTTCTTTCTTTCTTAAAACAACTTCTTATCAATTCCTTTTATAAAATTTTTTATAATTTTCATCTGTACAGTCATATTCCATCCCTTATTGTATTAACGCTTATTTTTGTACATATATAAGTTTTTCTTTCTTTAAAATTTGGGGAGGCACTTTCTTCTAACAGACCAAAATACACCCAAAATCTAGTGTATGCCACTGATCTATACACCAGCCTGATCATATTTGATCATATTTTTTTTTGTTTTGTTCTGTTTTTGTTTTTATCTTTTTCTTTTTCTTTTTTCTTTTTTCCCTTTCTTTTCCCCTGGTTTCAGGTCTTTTCTGATTTGTTTAGAGTACATTTTCTGGGGACGTTGTTACCCTGTTAACATTTTGTTCTCTCATTCATCTATTCTCCTCTGGACAAAATGACAAGACGGAAAAAATCACCTCAACAAAAAGAACAAGAAGCAGTACCGACTGTCAGGGATCTACTCAATATGGACATTAGTACGATGTCAGATCTAGAGTTCAGAATGATGATTTTAAAGAAACTAGCTGGGCTTGAAAAAAGCATGGAAGTTATTAGAGAAACCCTTTCTGGAGAAATAAAAGAACTAAAATCTAACCAAGTCGAAATCAAAAAGGCTATTAATGAGGTGCAATAAAAAATGGGGGCACTACTGCTAGGATAAATGAGGCAGAAGAGAGAATCAGTGATAAGGAGGCCAAATGATGGAAAATAAAGAAGCTGAAAAAAAGAGAGATAAACAACTACTGGATCATTAGGGCAGAATTCGAGAGATAAGTGATACAATAAGATGAAACAACATTAGAATAATTGGGATCCCAGAAGAAGAAGAAAGAGAGAGAGGGGCAGAAGGTATAGTGGAGCAAATAATAGCAGAGAACTTCCCTAATGTGAGGGAGGAAACAGGCATCAAAATCCAGGAGGCACAGAGAACCTCTCTCAAAATCAATAAAAATAGGTCAACACCCCAACATCTAGTAGTAACACTTACGAGTATCAGAGACAAAGGGAAAATCCTGAAAGCAGCTCGGGAGAAGAGATATGTAACCTACAATGGTAGAAACATTAGATTGGCAACAGACTTAGCCACAGAGACCTGGCAGGCCAGAAAGGACTGGCATGATATATTCAAAGCACTAAAGGAGAAAAATATGCAACCAAGAATACTATATCCAGCTAGGCTGTCATTGAAAATAGAAGGAGAAATCAAAAGCTCCCAGAACAAACAAAAGCTAAAGGAATTTGCAAACATGAAACCAGCCCTACAAGAAATATTGAAAGGGGTCCTCTAAGCAAAGAGAAAGCCTAAAAGCAACATAGACCAGAAAGGAACACAGACAATATACAGTAACAGTCACCTTACAGGCAATACAATGGCACAAATACATACCTTTCAATAGTTACCCTGAATGTAAATGGGCTAAATGCCCCAATCAAAAGACACAGTCTATCAGATTGGATAAGAAAACAAGACCCATCGATATGCTGTCTGCAAGAGACTCATTATAGATCCAAAGACATCCCCAGATTAAAAGTGAGGGGGTGGAAAAACCATTTACCATGCTAGTGGACACCAAAAGAAAGCTGGGGTGGCAATCTTTATATCAGAAAAATTAGATTTTAAATTAAAGACTATAAAAAGAGATGAGGAAGGACACTATATCCTACTTGAAGGGTCTATCCAACAAGAAGATCTAACAATTGTAAATATCTATGCCCTGAACATGGGAGCAGCCAATTTTATAAGGCAATTAATAACAAAAGCAAAGAAACACATTGACAACAATACAATAATAGTGGGGGACTTTAACACCCCCCTCACTGAAATGGACAGATCATCTAAGCAAAAGATCAACAAGGAAATAAAGACTTTAAATGACACACTGGACCAAATGGAATTCATAGATATATTCAGAACATTCCATCCCGAAGCAACGGAATACACATTCTTCTCTAGTGCCCATGGAACATTCTCCAGAATAGATCACATCCTAGGTCACAAATCAGGTCTCAACTGGTACTAAAAGATTGGGATTATTCCCTGCATATTTTCAGACCACAATGTTCTGAAACTAGAACTCAATCACAAAAGGAAAGTCAAAAGAACTCAAATACATGGAGGCTAAAGAGTATCCTACTAAAGAATGAATGGGTCAACCAGGAAATTAAAGAATTAAAAAAATTCATGGAAACCAATGAAAATGAAAACACAACTGTTCAAAAGCTTTGGGATGCAGCAAAGGCAGTCCTAAGAGGAAAGTATATAGGAATACAAGCCTTTCTCAAGAAACAAGAAAGGTCTCAAATACACAATCTAACCCTGCATCTAAAGGAGCTGGAGAAAGAACAGCAAATACAGCCTAAACCCAGCAGGAGAAGAGAAATCATAAAGAGCAGAGCAGAAATCAATGAAATAGAAACCAAAAGAACAGTAGAACAGATCAATGAAACAAGGAGCTGGTTTTTTGAAAGAATTAACAAGACTGATAAACCCCTGGCCAGACTTATCAAAAAGAAAAGAGAAATGACCCAAATCAACAAAATCATGAATGAAAGAGGAGAGATCACAACCAACACCAAAGAAATACAAACAATTATAAGAACATATTATAAGCAACTCTATGCCAGCAAATTAGATAACCTGGAAGAAATGGGTGTATTCCTAGAGATGTATCAACTACCAAAATTGAACCAGGAAGAAAGAGAAAACCTGAACAGACCTATAACCACTAAGGAAATTGAAGCAGTCATAAAAAATCTCCCAACAAACAAAAGCCCAGGGCCAGATGGCTTCCCAGGGGAATTCTATCAGACATTTCAAGAAGAATTAATACCTATTCTCCTGAAACTGTTCCAAAAAATAGAAATGGAAGGAAAACGTCCAACCTCATTTTATGAGGCCACCATTACCTTGATCCCAAAACCAGACAAAGACCCCATCCAAAAGGAGAATGACAGACCAATATTCTTGATGAACATGGATGCAAAAATTCTCACCAAAATACTAGCCAACAGGATCCAACAGTACATTAAAAGGATTATTCACCACGACCAAGTGGGATTTATCCCTGGGCTTCAAGGTTGGTTCAACAACCGCAAATCAATCAACGTGATACAATACATTAACAAAAGAAAGAACAAGAATCATATGATCCTCTCTAATAGATGCAGAAAAAGCATTTGACAAAGTCCAGCATCCTTTCTTGATCAAAACTCCAGAGTATAGGGACAGAGGGCACATACCTCAATATCATAAAAGCCATCTATGAAAAACCCATAGCAAATATCATTCTCAATGGGGAAAAACTGAGAGCTTTCCCCCTAAGGTCAGGAACACGGCAGAGATGTCCACTATCACCACTGCTATTCAACATAGTATTAGAAGTCCTAGCCACAGCAATCAGACAACAAAAAGAAATCAAAGGCATCCAAATCGGCAAAGAGGAAGTCAAACTCTCACTCTTTGCAGATGATATGATACTTTATGTGGAGAACCCAAAAGACTCCACCCCGAAACTGCTAGAATTCATATAGGAATTCAGTAAAGTGGCAGGATATAAAATCAATGCACAGAAATCAGTGGCATTCCTATACACCAACAATGACAGAAGAAAGAGAAATCAAGGAGTCGATCCCATTTACAATTGCACCCAAAACCATAATATACCTAGGAATAAATCTACCCGAAGAGGCAAAGAGTCTGTACTCAGAAAACTATAAAATACTCATGAAAGAAATTGAGGAAGACACAACGAAATGGAAAACATTCCACGCTCATGGACTGGAAGAACAAATATTGTGACGATGTCAATGCTACCTAGAGCAATCTACACATTCAATACAATCCCCATCAAAATGCCATCAACTTTTTTCAAAGAAATGGAACAAATAATCATAGAATTTTTATGAAACCAGAAAAGACCCCGAATAGCCAGAAGAATGTTGAAAAAGAAAAGCAAAGCTGGCGATTTCAGAATTCTGGACTTCCAGCTCTATTACAAAGCTGTCATCATCGAGACAGTATGGTATTGGCACAAAAACAGACACATCGATCAATGGAACAGAATAGAGTGCCAAGAAATAGACCCTCAAGTCTATGGTCAACTAATCTTCGACAAAGCAGGAAAGAATGTTCAATGGAAGAAAGATAGTCTCTTCAACAAATGGTGTTGGGAAAATTGGACAGCCACATGCAGAAGAATGAAACTGGACCATTTCCTTATACCACACACAAAAATAGACTCCAAATGGTTGAAAGACCTAAACGTGAGACAGGAGTCCATCCAAATCCTAAAGGAGAACACAGGCAGCAACCTCTTCGACCTCAGCCATAGCAACTTCTTCCTAGAAACATCGCCAAAGGCAAGGGAAGCGAGGGCAGAAATGAACTATTGGGATTTCATCAAGATAAAAAGCTTTTGCACAGCAAAAGAAACAGTCCACAAAACCAAAAGACAACCGACAGAATGGGAGAAAATATTTGCAAATGACCTATCAGATAAAGGGCTAGTATCCAAAATCTATAAAGAACTTCTTAAACTCAACACCCAAAGAACAAATGATCCAATCAAGAAATGGGCAGAAGACATGAACAGACATTTTTCCAAAGAAGACATCCAAATGGCCAACGGACACATGAAAAAGTGCTCAACATTGCTCGGCATCAGGGAAATCCAAATCAAAACCTCAATGAGATACCACCTCACACCAGTCAGAATGGCTAAAATTAACAAATCAGGAAATGACACATGTTGGCGGGGATGCGGAGAAAGCGGAACCCTCCTACACTCTTGGTTGGAATGCACGGTGGTGCAGTAACTCTGGAAAACAGTATGGAGGTTCGTCAAAAAGTTGAAAATAGAGCTACCGTACGACCTAGCAATCACACTACTGGGTATTTACCCCAAAGATACAAATGTAGGGATTTAAAGGGGTATGAGCACCCCGATGTTTATAGCAGCAATGTCCACAATAGCCAAACTGTGGAAAGAGCCAAGATGTCCATCAACAGATGAATGGATAAAGAAGAAGTGGTATATATACACAATGGAATATTATGCAGCCATCAAAAGGAATGAGATATTGCCATTTGCAACGACGTGGATAGAACTGGAGGGTATTATGCTGAGCGAAATAAGTGAATCAGAGAAAGACATGTATCATAGGACCTCACTGATATGAGGAATTCTTAATCTCAGGAAACAAACTGAGGGTTGCTGGAGTGGTGGGGGTTGGGAGGGATGGGGTGGCTGGGTGACAGACTTTGGGGAGGGTATGTGCTATGGTGAGCGCTGTGAATTGTACAAGACTGTTGAATCACAGATCTGTACTTCTGAAACAAATAATACAATATATGTTAAAAAAAAAAAGAAGAGGATAGCAGGAGGGGAAGAATGAAGGGGAGTAAGTCGGAGGGGTGACGAACCATGAGAGACGGCGGACTCTGAAAAAGAAACTGAGGGTTCTAGAGGGGAGTGGGGTGGGGGGATGGGTTAGCCTGGTAATGGGTATTAAAGAGGGCATGCTGTGCATGGAGCACTGGATGTTATACGCAAACAATGAATCATGGAACACTACATCAAAAACTAATGATTAGCATAAGAATAAAAAATTAAAAAAAATAAGAATAGCTAGAATCAAAAAGACAAGAAATTCCAAGTGCTGGCGAGGATGTAGAGAAAATGGAGCCCTTGTGCACTGTTGGTGGGAATGTAAATTCGTGTGGCCACTGTGGAAAACAGTAGGGAGGTTCCTCAAAAAATTAAAAATAGAAATACCATTTGATCCAATAATTCAACTACTGAGTATTTACCAAAGAAAATGAATATACTAATTCAAAAAGATATATGGACCCTATGTTTATCACAACCCAAGTAACCTAAGTGTCCATCTAAGGGTGAATGGACAAATAAAATGTATATTTAAATTTTATATTAAAATTTTTATTTTATTGATGTGTATATACAGATGTGTGTGTGTGTATGTATATATATGGAATATATATACAATATATTTATAAACATTGTTCAGCCTGAGAAAGAAGGAAATCCTACCATTTGTGATTTGTGACAACATGGACTGAGGGCATTATAGTACATGTAATAAGTCAGACAGAAAAAGTATCCATCAGCAGAAGTATGAATAGAGAAGTGGTACCTACACACACACACACACACACACACACACACACACAAACACACTCACATACAGGACTCTTGCTCCATCATAAAAATAAAGATGCAGTCTTGCCATTTGCAACAACATGGATGGACCTAGAGGGTATTATGCTAAGTGAAATAAGTCAGACAGAAAAACAAATACCATATGATTTTACTTATATGTGGAATCTTAAAATAGAAAAGAAACAAACAAACTAAAAAAGCAGAATGAGACCCATAAATACAGAGAACATTCTGATGGTTGCTAGAGGGGAGAGGGTTTGGGGGGTAGGGACAAAATGGTTGCAGGGGAGTGGGAGGTATAGGCTTCCAGTTACAGAATGAGTAAGTTGTGAGGATAAAAGTTACAGCATAGGGAATGTAGTCAATGGCATTGTAACAGCACAAAAAAAGAAAAGAAAAGAAAAGAAAAAGAATGAACTGGTGCACGTTTTATATAAGGTTGAATATGCCAATTATCAGGTAATATGTTATAAATGGTGGATCTCCTCTTCACTTTGGTTAAGTATTCTTTAAAACCTGAGACTATGTGCTATAGGCACAGGGATCTGATGCTGACCTCGAGAGCCTCAGCCCACAGCTCCCACTCTGGAGGTGGAGGCAATGGTATCAGATGGCCATGAGTTGGAGTCTTGGTTCTTCCACTGACTTCCATTGTGACATACAGCCACTTATTGAAAAGTTACGCTTTTTCTGCTTATGAAAGCACACATACAAACACCAGCTTTTGTCAAACAATGGCTTTGTCTATAAAATGCAAATAAGAGTAGCACCTGCACCTCCTCTGAGACTGGGGTCTTTTTAGAAGAATATGCATATAAAGTACTTGGCAGAGACTTTGCCCATTTTAAGTGTTTCACATATGACAGTTGTGATGATCTTTATTGAGTCCAAACTGAAAAATTAATTTACCAAGAATTGCACTTTCCATCTGGATCAAAATATTCTGTACTAGTTCCTTAAATGGTTATAAGATAAGGTCATCTCCAACTTCTGTGTCTGACTTAAAGTAGGCTCCTCTTTAAAAAGTCACAGTCAACTGGTTTTTCATGATTCTTTGTTTTTTAAAGATTTATTTGAGAGAGAGAGAGAGAGGGCATGGTGGGGAAGGGTGAAGGGAGAGGGAGAGAGAATCTCAAGCTGACTCCCCACTGAGCGTGGAGCCTGATGCGAAGCTTGATCTCACAACCCTGGAGATCATGACCTGAACTGAAATCAAGAGTTGGACGCTTAATCAACTAAGCCACCTAGGTGCCCCAGTTTTTCATGATTCTTAATAATTTTGCTCACAGTAGTTTTTAAATTTTTCCCACTAGTGTTTTAAGAATTTT
Source organism: Callorhinus ursinus (assembly GCF_003265705.2). Taxonomy (NCBI): domain Eukaryota; kingdom Metazoa; phylum Chordata; class Mammalia; order Carnivora; family Otariidae; genus Callorhinus; species Callorhinus ursinus. The sequence continues at coordinate 15,873,941 of NW_027397096.1, forward strand.
GTAAACATTTCTGTTTCTCTTATGGTATTGGAATTCCACTGTTTTTTTTCCTTCTGTTTCTAGTCTTGACTCTGCCAAGACCTCAGCAAACCTTTCCATAGGCTTGCCATAGTTACTTACAAATGGCTTCTTGTGTTTTGATTTTTTTCTAGCTTTTTAACAGTTAAAAATTTTAAAGAAGCAATTTTTATTATAGAAAATTTGGAAAATACACAAGATTACTAAAATGAAGTGAACAGTTCACAACCTCACACATTTATTCTGAGTATACAAAGAAGTGAACATCTTGCCTGACTCTAACCCCATTTCCCAGAGATAATTACTGTCAGTAGCATGTGAGGGTATCATTCTAAACTGTTTTTTATGCTTATGAAAGCAAACGTACACACATACATAAACCTTTACACCTATACACACATGTTGTTAAAATGTTTTCAACAAAAACAAGGTCATGCTGTGTAATTCTCTATGCTACTAGTATTTTTGTGGAACTACGTTCCAAGTTGGCATATACAGATCTCATTTTTTTAGTGACTAAATTTATGGACGTGCCCTAATTTATTTAACCAATCCCATATTGACTGATGAACACCTAGGTTTCTTGTGATTTCTGCTGTGACAATGAGCTTGCAATGAGAAAACATTTTGAACATTAGTTTTTAGATTTATGCTCTTATACTGTAGGGTAGTTCTTAGAATTGTGAATACTTTATAATAGGGTATATGCAGCTTGATATTAGATGGAGAGTCCCAGATTACTCTTCAAGAAGGTTGAACCTATTCACCCTGTACCAACAATAAGATGTATCCTTTATACGTTTCACTTTGCACTCATAATTTCTATTTCTTTGAGTTTTTCTTCTCCATGTGATAATTCTTCCATCTGAGTTTCAAGATACTTAATTCCATTTTCAGCAATGTTTTTGAGTTCCAAGAACTCTTCCTTTTCCTCAGATTGCTCCTTTGTAATAACTTCCCTAGTCTCCCCAGGAATTTACATAACTGAGAGTTTTTTTTATTTTTTCCTTTAAGGATACCTCATAGAGAGCTACCTATTCTGATTATGTTGTTCCTTCTCCCTTCAAATGCTGAGTCATTTTAATGCTTTGCGCATTTTCTCTCCCAATGAGATCTGTTACTTGTCTGCACACACCCAGACCTCCTGACCCATGAGGGAGGAGGGCCCTCGGCACATATGCGTGGAAACTGTGGGGGTCTCCTAAGTAGTAGTGGCTTTGCAAATGGTAGCAGGTAAAGGAAGAATCTTTTCTTGGTCAATGGGCTGGTAGGTTAGGACCCCTCAACTGAGTGGTAGAGTGAGAAAGGTCTCCAAGTTTTCAGGATCCTCCTGGCAAATGGAGACTATGAGTTCTCTTCAAGGGGTGCCTGGGTGGCTCTTTCGGCTCAGCGTCTGCCTTCGACTCAGGTCATGATCCCAGGGTCCTGGGATCAAGCCCTGCGTCAGGCTCCCTGCTCAGTGGGGAGTCCCTCTGACCCTCACCCATGCTCATGCTCTTGCTCTTTGTCTCTCTCTCTCTCAAATGATAAAAAAAAAAAAGTTCTCTTCAAGTTATATTCAATTGATATAATCTTTAGTTATGGTCTTCCCAAAAACAAAACACAAAACAACAATAATAAATCAAAGAAATGCCTCCTAAACAACAAAGAAATTTCTATACTAAAGCCAAGTTGACATGTCAAACAAAGGGTATACTCTCTTCTTTAGGATAAGGACATTAAGAGACTCATATAAATATGGCACTGGCAGAAAGCATGCCAATAATATTATGAACTGTAATCTGTCTTGCATATGGCCATATTTTGGCAAAATCATTGTATCACACACTATTCAAATAATGTATGTTAATTATCAATAGCAATAAAGTAGGTGGTCCTTTTTTTAGTCAACAATATACTTGTTTATCAAATACGTATCAGATATTTAAAATGTATTCTAGGTGTTAGATATAAAACACTGACAAAACATAGTGATTATTTTATCACCAAGGCATTTGCAATCTTTTTGTTGCATGAAAGACCTATCAGAAAATGACTCTCCAATTATAGTGACATGTGGTAACTACTGTGATAGAGCTAGGCCTGAGGTACTATATAAGCAAAGGAGATTCTTTCTAAATCAGATTAAGGCAGATTTTTCCAAAGAAGGGTCAAAATGGGTTTATGAAAAAAGAAGTTAAATATTCAAGTAAGTTTGGAAAACACTGGGTTAAAGATAGTTAAGTAGATCTTCCTGCTGTAGTCTTTTTCAGAGCCTTTAATAGTTAAATATTTATTACAAATTCCAGGGAGTGGTAATGTCCCAAATGTATGGGGCTGAAGAACCTTTCTTCCAAGCATTCTGAGGGACACACTTGGGGAACAATGGCCTCAGTGATCCAAGGGAGCTCTTCTAGACGAGGAGCGTCAGAGCTGAGGGTCTAAGATGAGCAGGTGTGAGCCGGAGGAGGCGGGAAAGGTCACTCTTGGCAGAAGAACAGCCTGTACAAAGGCATAGGGACAGCATGGGCCATGGTAATACTAAGTAGCCCAAAATAGTGAAGCCAAAGAATTTCACGTGACAAAGTACAGAGATAAACAAGAGTCAGTCAGATCATTCCATCCAGGTAAAGGGCTGAATTTTACCCTGAAAGCAAGAAAGGTTAAGTTCTGACCCAGGGGAGAAGTATGAATGGATTTGCTTTGTCAAAACCATCACCGTGGTAGCAGTAGGGCTGCACACTGCAGTCAAGTCAGCCTGGAGGAAGGAAGAATAGGCAGGGGGAGTTCTGGAATTAACCAGTGTCAGTGTTGAGGGAATGAGCTAGGGGAGAGCCTTGTGCTCCCCAGAATATATTACCGAGTTTGCAAATGCACCGTTGGCCTAGACCTTGAGTAGATGGTGTGGGAGTTACGTTGTGCTATAGGAGAAAGTGAGGGGGACCGAATTCCTAAGTGAGAGGGGGGCACCTTGTGGAGCAGCAGGGGGGCTGATCTCTTACAGAAAAAAGAACAGTGAGAAATTCCTGCCGGCTGGGAAGATGGAGGGCCTGGAATGAAAGGGATGCTTACTGTTCAGTCCTAAACTAGTCACTGTTCTGCAGTGGTGTCAGACTCCTCCATTGTCCCCCAGTCTTCAAAGGGGACCCCATGCTGGATGTGGCTGTGAGAATGTTCTCTCCTGGGGTCTGGCAGGTATTCACAACATGGGGCTTATGTCACTGTCCTCACCTTGTCACCTCCTACCCTTTCTTCTTATATTTTCCTTCTTTATTCCCCTCTTCCTTCACCACATCCTACACCAAAATCTTTCCTTCTTTGAGGTTAATTTCTTTGACTGGAATTACCAGTGAACTTAGTTTTTCTGTGGGATGCTGGATTCCTGAAGTGCAGGAGGCTAGACCATTCAGACTGGACTGCACAAAGGTCAGCATAGAGATCCTCTCACCTGGTATCGCTCTTTACAGATGGGTAAACTGAGGTCTGGAGGGCTGCAGTGCTTTGTTTTAGGAACAGAGCTTATTTAGATCTTTTGGCTCCTGGTTCTGCTTTTTCTAGCAGAGCACACTGTCTAGGAAGTCATCTCTTTCTGATTAGCTGATACTAGTCTCTAGAAAGGTCCCCGATTTCTGCGGTAGTGGCTTCAAGGTAATAACCCTGCCAGAATAAAAAAGCAGAATACAAGCTATTTCCCTAAGGGTTCACTCCAAGAATGTCTTAAAACTCCAGTTACGCTCAGATCTTACCTCTATGACATCATTAAAATATTATCTGCTTTGGAATATTTTCTACTTCTAAACACTTCTCAAAGTTTGATCTTCTGTCAGCTGACAATACAGACTCATAGAGCGCTTTCATGTCTCATAGGCTACTGTCCAAACCCTATAATTAAATAATGAATTTCTAAGGATTAATTATTCACATGTCAAAGAGATGATTTTTGGTGAGGAATTAACTATCCTTCAAATCTGCTGTAGAGAATATGAAAGCCGATCAATGCCCAGTGTTTACATATCTAGCCATCAATTTTAATGAAACATTTCCTTTGAAGTCACAAAAAATCATGAAGTCCACATACATAAAATCTAAAAATCGCGCCAAATTTCTTTCTTATAAAAGTGACCTCAGTTGATACTGATCTAAAACTCTTCCAACAGGAGAGCCATGGCTCAAATTCCTGTTAATTGAAGCACGAACCCGAGCAACTTCTTACTCATCTTCTTATCCTCTGCAGTGTCTAGCAGAATATTCAACACATGGTGGCTCTTCAGTACTTAGGGGTTACAGAAGTAAACCTCCAGGCTTTCCTGGCCAACAAGATCCTGTCTGGCCAGCAGCCTCTCACGCCCACGCTGCCTCTACCCTTACCTCAGGTGCTCCCCATGTCTCATGTCTCGCTCCCTTGGACTCCAACATGGGGCCCTCAGCTTGTCCCTGCCTCCCACCATCCTCGGTATTTGTAATGTGTGCATGCATGACCCATCTGGCTCCCTGACCTCAGGCTGCTGATCTTACCAGTCACTCACTGGCATATCTCAAACCTCATTATTACCTGGAACTATTTCACTTGTAAGATGGATATTCTAATCACTGGACAACTTGAAAAATACAAAAGGCAAAAAAGCAAAAACAAATAATATCAAAACCAATCAACCAAATAAAAAACAACCACAGTTCTATCATTTAAAGTCATCCACCATCAGAATTTTAGAGCCCCTCCAACACCAGTCTTTTTTCTATGCAAGGAAAATTGTAAGTTTTGATGAGTCTTGTTTACAAAAATACAGGATGTTGATCTCATCTGGGGTACCAGATTAGGGCTGTTTATTAGGAAGGGCTATTTAAGTTGAAATCTGGAAGCTGGGATGGAGCAGCTTATGGAGAGGGAGAAAATGGAAGGTCATTGTAGGCAGGGGCACAGCTGATACAAAGGTCCTGGGGTAGGAAAGAGCATGTCTTGTTTAAGGACCTAAAAGAAAGCCACTGAATAAGAACAGGGTGAGATGAATTACCTGGGTTCAAATCCCAAATTATTTACTTCAGCCTAAATTTTTTTCTCTGTAAACCAGAGATGGTATTAGCCTTCCCCTAGGGTTGTTGGAAAGATTGAATATGTTCCTCTCTGGAAAGCACTTAAAATAGCATTGGCACATAGTAAAACTTTCTTAAAACAGAGGAATAGTGTAGACAGACTAGCCAATATGGAGAAGGAGAAATGTCTCTTCTGCCCCTGCCATGTTCTCCTAGAGGAACTCCTATACCCACACCTATGAGTGACGGATATCAGAGTAAGCACATCTAGCTTCTCTTCACTCCCTTTCTTCTCTGACCAGGAAGAGGTTGACATGCTAGACCGTGGGAAGCTAGACATCTACCAGGCCGTGCTTCCATACTGGCCCATGGCTCTTGTGTGCAGAGTTCCGGGGTCCTCTGTGGAGGCAAGGCAGGTATGTGCTCTCTCAGGTCCAGCTGTGACTGGACAGGTGAATTATGTGAATCTGACACCAGGCACACAGTCGCTTCAGTTCAGTGGAGGGTAGTGGGAAGCCATGGTTTGGCTTCCCCAGTGAAGTTTCCTACTTGTCCTATACTTTAGATTTACTGGACATTCCCCAGCTCTCAATGAAGTTGATACTTTGATACTTATTTAGTGAGGAAGAGGATGTGAAGGGCTAGAATCCTGATCCCTAGCACATTCGTGCACTGTCTAGAAACCTTAAGATTAAATAGAAACATCTGAAGAGCAAAGGACTTAGACATGAGACCACAGATCTCGGTACAGCTATTGTGATGGGCTTTCACATGAATGGTTTCTGACTTGTTTGGTCACATTCCTCAGTAAATTGCTGCTGAGGCCAATAATGGATGATTTGGACTTTAAGTAGCAAACAACCCAAAAATAAATAAAATAAAATAAAATACATCCAGCTAGATACTATCCAGGGTAGAGAGAATGGGAGTGAGCGCTCTGGCCTTCAGGTTTAGTGCCAGGCACTGGTAACACTGCTCAGTTGATCAAACTTGGGATCCTTTTTATCTTGTTTGGAATTGCACAGGCCCAAGAAGGACTATGGATAGACTGGTTTCCTGATTCATGTAGCTTGCCCACAGCCTCCTGGGGCTCCCTACCAATGGTTTCAAATTGGCTTCTTTTTCATAAAGCTTATGTCTTAAACAAGATATAATTTTTAAAACCCGCCCAGACGATGGTTAAAGAGGAGTGTGGCCCCTGGTTCCTTTCTTCGGGCATTTGGCTAGGAAGTTTATTTAAAAGGCTGTTTTCTTGAACTATCTGTGTCTGGGATAGATGAGGTGTAAGGAAGAATGGAACTGGGTTGAAGTACAGGCTTCGATCTTGCATTCAGAACACAACCTGTCGGAAATGAAAGAAAATGAAGAAAGATGCTATGACTGAGTGGAAGGAAAAGAATTATTTCTTTAGGGGAAATACAGAGATTTTAGAGGCTAGGTTGGACAGACACAAACCTAAAACATCTTAAATGCTCTTAAAGTTGGAAGTCAGAAAAGAGGCATGACTGGGGCTTTAAAAAGGCAACAAAAAATTAAAGAAAGAGAGCAAAGGAGACTAATGCCCCAGAGGATGCCCAGATGTAGGGGACCATTAGAAGCTGCTTGAATGGAAGGATGGGAGAGTCATGCTGGATGACCAGGAATCTCAGGATGGAATCCTGCAGTGATTATTTCAGTATCACCAAAGTAACACAGTTGTTGAAGTGATGAAGCAGGTGCAGTGGGTTGCCATTAGAAATAGAGCACATCAGTCCTTAATGGACGGTTCAGGCCTTAAGTGAACTATACCCTGACCCACAAGGGAACATCTTGCAATGCCTGGAGATATTTTTTGATGATCATGATTTGGTGAGGGGGAGCTACTGGCCACTAAACATCTTACAATACACAGAACAGCCCCATAACAAAGAAATACCCAGGCCAAATTGTCACTAGTGCCGAGACTGAGAAACTGCCTTAAGGAAAGCCAGGCTGGGCTACAACATTTGAGTCTGGATGGTGTCCGATGTTGGGCCGATGGGAAGAATTATCCAACTTGGAGAACTAGCCATGAACAAGATTTGTTTAACTACGGATATTTTGGCAGCTTCTGAAATCGCTGACTTCACATCTCTCATTAAGGAGGATCTCAGAGGACAAAATCTAGAGTAGTATTTATGAGGAAAACAAATGAATGGGACTGAAAGCAAAGAGAAAGAGAATGGCGGGAAGGCGCTGTGATCCAGCCAAGGGTATTAGCGCCACATATGGAAAAGGTAGGGAGCCACGTTAAGAAGCATACACTTTTTTTTTTACTTTAAATTTTTTATTGTTATGTTAATCACCATACATTACATCATTAGTTTTTGATGTAGTATTCCATGATTCATTGTTTGTGCATAACACCCAGTGCTCCATGCAGAACGTGCCCTCTTTAATACCCATCACCAGGCCAACCCATCCCCCCACCCCCCTCCCCTCTAGAACCCTCAGTTTGTTTTTCAGAGTCCATCGTCTCTCCTGGTTCGTCTCCCCCTCCGACTTACTCCCCTCCGACTTACTCCCCTTCATTCTTCCCCGCCAAGAAGCATACACACTTTTAAAAACAGCTGAGTTTGTTTGAAAAGAGTGGAGAAAGAGAAAGGCAATGAAACACTAGAATCATTTGCTACTGCAAGAGGGATAAGGTGAGAGAGATGAATGTTCTCGTTACCAACGAAGTAGCATAATTCACTCAAAGTCTGGAGGTTTAAAAATTAAGCAAAGGCAAGTTTTGGGGGACGAGCACATGGTAAAAGATGTCCTTCCCACTTGAGTATGCAAGCTACAGCTGCATCATCAAGTCTTAGGTGATCTGTTGGGGACAAGTGCCTAGTAAGAGAAACATGCAAGCAAGAAAGATGTATCATTCAGAGATAGGTCCACAGCAGTGGTTCTCAAACTTGGCATGCATTAGAATCACCTGGAGGGCTTATCAAACCCAGATTTCTGTGTCCCACTCCCAGGGATGCTGATACAACAGATCTTGGTGGAGCTTGAGAATCTGCATTTCTAATAAGCTTCCAGGTGATGCACCCATGCTGCCACATTTAGAGAACCAATGGTGTACAGAATTCCAGCGCAGGAAGCAAAGACAGTAGACAATGCTCCCTGGGATCCTGCAACAGATGGAGAAATACAAAAAGCAGAGCAAGACACTGAGGTCCTGGGGAAGGCAAAGCACTTGTTTAAATAGGTGCCTCTCCCTCTTGAATACCTTGTTCCAAGAGGGAGAAGAAGCTGAATCATTCTAAAAAGCCACCCAGGATTCAGCACCAGGGAGGGGGGCCAAGTGTGGGGCTCACGCATGGATTGAAAATTGAAAGGATACACAGCACAGAGCAGAGACACGAGAAGACCTGGAGAGGAAGGCCACCACTGAAATTTCTTAACTTTATGAGTATAGGAGTGTCTCAGATGCCAGTCTCTGAGAGAGGAAACAAGGTGCATAGGGAGAGTTCCTTTGCCCACCTTGCCTCCAAGGATACAGGAAGCACGGTGTTACAAAGAATTTCTTCCCATCTCTTGACACAAAATTTCTATGCTCAATTGTTTATGCTCCCAGGTCATGAATTCTAGATGGGCATTCTTAACAAAGCTGAAGCCAAGAACATTTTCTTTTTTCTCCAAATTTTTCTGTGAACACTTTTCCCCAGACAACACTTAGCATTCTGCTATGATCCATGGCGGATAACCACAATGTGGGTCCAGTATTTTTTATCCCCTCTGCTTCTGTTGTTCTCTGTGCATATTTTATTTCTGCAGGAAGAGGGATCAAGTAATCAGATTCAGGCATCGAACTCCTTCCTAAGCTTCTCTAACCCGTAAGAGGTGGTTCCCAATTAAACCATGATGCATCTGTCTACTAAGAGACTATCATGTAACCATCAAAAAAAAAAAAAACAAACCCAGCTTTATGAAGAGTTGTAATTATATCAAGGAAATGCCTATGGTATAAAGGTAAATGAAAATATAATAACAGAATTGAATATATAATATCACAATTACATGAACACACAAAAGCAAATAACATACTATTCAGTGATGAAACTATAGATGGAACTACATCAGAATGCATACTGAGGTCATTCTTAAGTGGTAGGATTTTTCTCCAAAGTTCTTCATTATTCGTTTGAGTGTCACATATAACAGAAATAATAAGCTTTATCAATTTTAAGTATTTTAATGCCAGTACTAGCATTAGAAAGTCATAGGGAACTTTAATTTTTTAAAAGATTTTATTTATTTGAGAGAGAGGGAGAGAGAGAGAGTGCATGAGTTGGGGGGGAGGGAAAGGAGCAGAGGAAAAGGGAGAAGCAGCCTGATGTGGGGCTTGACCCCAGGATCCCGAGATCACAACCTGAGCTGAAGGCAGATGCTTAACCAACTGAGCCACCCAAGTGCCCTGAGAACTTTATTTTTTGAAGACAAGAGAAGAAGACAGGTAAACAAATTTCAAAATGGTAAGGAAGGTATGAGTGAAGATGTGCTTTGAGGTGGTTGAAAGACATATGACTGGAGAAAGGATTTATGGGTGGGGTGGGGGAGGAGGAATATTCTTCCAGTAGGATATTCTTGACATTTTAGGACTAGCATAGATTTGATGTGCAGTCATAGAAAAAAATGTCCAAATGCTGGGCTGATATTGCTAACCAATTGCAGGAGTGTGAAAGAAAACACTCTACAGATAATAATGAAAATCAACAAAGTTAGGAATTGCTTTAATGAATACCACATGGGAAAATAGAATGAATTGGCTATGAAAAAAAATCAGAAATGTCCCTTTGAAAGGATGGCTACAGTATCACTTTCCATGACAAATGAGGAATATAAACACATTGTCAAAAATACACATTGTCAAAAGAATTTGAACAAAAATATTTTAGCTTTCTGTCAGTTGACTAGAATAAGTTTAGATTTTAATTTAAGCATCAAGAGACATGGTCTAATGGTTTATGAGCAGCTTTGCAGAGAGAAGTGATAAAAATTGCAAACAGATGATATGTAAACAAATATTTGCATCAACTGGTATAAATATTTAGAAGTGCTGACAACTCCCAATTATCTTGTTTTAATTGGTTCACATAGAAACTAATTTTTGACAATTGTATTTGGCCAATTAACACTTCAGTAGCTCAGCTAAGGTCTTTGATCTTAAGAGTGCTTTTGGAGACCAGTCTCTGGGTAATCACCTTTTTGTATGTTAGAGAAATAAATTCAGTCATGAAAATACAGTGGTCTGTGAGCCTCCTTCTGCAGCCAAAATCATCTTTGTCCAAGAGAATGGAGCCAGAAAGGGTGTAATATTAAATTGTCAAAACCAGTGGTGCTGGGATTGTGAGTAGGAAGGAGAGAGAGGGACAAAACTCACAGGAGGTACTGGATGTGGGCTTTGAAATGTCTATGTCATGACAGTGATCTCCAGAAAGTTATGTATGATCATAAACAGTGCCTGGTTTTCTGAGAGGGACAACTTAGGTATCATTTCAGAGAAGAAATCAGGCTTAGGCTGAAAGCTCATCTATTTCTTGTCCCCCTCCCTCCCAATTTGTATTTCACTACTAGTTTCCTTTGCAAGTTATATACCTTTTTTTTTTTAATAAATATGCTTGGTTAGATTGTGCCTGTCTTATATTCTAAACCAATATCTTTATTATTTATTTTACCCAATAACTTTTATTGTGTCCCATAGTATGCTTTCATGCTCTTTGCCAAGTATTTCTGACTCTCCACTTTCTAAGCACATGGAGCATTGCTTTCTTGGCTCCTTTGTGGATGAATAAAGTCATATGACTAGTACTAGTTTCAGCAATTTTATCCCTGTGAAACCAATCCCCTCAATTAAATTCCCCGTGTTAAAAATCCTAGACAGGTTTTTCCCTACCCCTGGCTGGTATGAATAAAACATTAAGTCACAACTATCAGAGATGAATAGAGAATTAGATATCCTGGTTAGCTAAATTTTTGTTTTTCACAAATAACTTTTGATTAACCAAAGTGCTCATTAACTCTTAAAGCTTTGGCACATCTTTGTAAAAGGTATGAGTAATTTTTCCTAGTTCATTAGTAATTTAATTAACAAATATTTATTAAAAGTATATTACATGTCAGGCACTGCGCCAACCTTTCATGGAGTTTACAGTTTGGTAGGGAGGGCTGACAATGATCACGTAAGTATACAGACAAGCGATGGAGAGGAGGATATGGAACCTTATGCCAGCTTACAGTAGGGTGGGTCTCTTCAGAGCTGAGGAAGCAGAGCTTTGAAGGATGAGCAGGTATTGACTATGAAAAGAATGGGACAGTTCTTCAGGCAGAGGAATAGCATGTGTAAAGGCCTGATGGTGGAAGGGATGTGGGTTTGAGGAGCAGAGAAAATGCCGGAAAGGTATGCAGGACGTGGTAGGTTTCATTGAGAATTGTATACTTTAAGAGCAATGGAGAGTCAAGCTGTTGAAGGTATTTAGGCAATAGTAGTGGTAGAAAGGCTGTAATGAGTGTGACATGACCCAGGGTACATTTAGGAGGGGTCATTTTTGAGGATGCAGAGAAGCTGGATTGTGGGGGCCCCCAGTGGATACACAGGTAGCCCCACTAGGAGGCAATGCAGCAGTCCGTCCCACAGACTGGGGCTACTCTGGAGAGATACAAAGGGAAGGATGGCATACACAACAGGAGTTAATCCTCTTTGCAATGCTTCAGAATCTTCTCATGATCCCAGATCACCATTGTGACTACCTATCCTCAATTAGATAAGTGTTAACTACAGAAAATTGAGATGCCTTCAGACTAGTAGTTTTCCTCCTTTTCATCAAAGAATGCAGAAATGAAACATTGGTTGCTTTTGATGTTACTGTCCATATATGTGTATACTTATTCATTCTCAGGTAATCCGTAACTGGATACTATACTACGGTAACACACACATACATTAAAGCAGGATGATATGCTGGCCTTGAAGTCTCTCCAGCCCAGGGCTGTCCAGTTATAGAGTTGCTTATGGACTACTCAGAAGGGCAAGGAGGAGTTAAATTGAAGATGTTGGGCCTGCTATGTCTTCAATCAGAAGAGTTCTACCTTTACCTGCATTAGATAGTGGGGTTCTGTGTAATATTTCATTTTTAAGTGGCTTTACCACTAAAAAGAGTCTGACAGCCACTTCGATTCTTCTCTTCTTAAGATGGAGAAACTGAGGTCCAGGGAAGTGAAGTGATTTGCTCATGGTAAAACTGTCAATTTGTGGTAGGGTCAGAATTAGATCCAAAATCTCCTGACTCCACTCCAGTGCTCATGGCTCCTTCTAATATCAAAAGTAAAGTGATGTATTTACTTATCTTCTGGATTAGAAAAAATTCTAGGGGCACCTAAGTGGTTCAGTCGGTTGAGCGTCCAATTCTTGATTTTGGCTCAGGTCATGATCTCAGGGTCATGAGATCGAGCCCTGTGTCAGGCTCTGCACTGGGCATGGAGCCTGCTTAAGGTTCTGTTGCTCCCCCTGCCCCTCCACTCCCCCCAACACTCTCTCTCTCTAAAAAAAAAAAAAAAATTCCAGTTCTGGAAATCTGGGAAAGTGGCTGTACTTTTTTCTCTTCCCTGGATACTTTAACACAGAGTACAACCACACACCTGTTTGTTCCTCTATTTAAGTTAAAACTTTTTACAATCCATGTATTCAGTAATGCTAACTAAATGTTTGGTGATCCGCTTGCCATCATTCATGCATTTTTAAGATTCATTTAAGAAACATACATTAAATGCTAGGATATGTCAGCTACTACTAGGTTCTGGGAATATGAAGTACCATGTGAACGTATCGTTTTTGTAGAATATTAAAGAAATGATCATAGACACCTATACACATGAGCACAGAGACATGGGATCACAGAGGTGAACTTGGCTTAATTGGCTGAGCAACTGGCACTGGCACCAGGGTTTCTATATTTACCAAATAAAAACACAGGGTTCCCAGTTAAATCTGAATTTCAGATAAACAACAAGTCATTTTCTTACTATAAGTTGTCCCACATATTGCATGTGACATACTTACACTAAAAATGTATTTGCTGTTTATCTAAAATTCAAATTTAACTGGATGCCTTTATTTTATTTGGCTACCCTAGCTGGTGCAGCTGGGCTGACTAGTAGATGAAGTTCCATGGGGTCAGCATGGGAAAGTTACCAAGACACCAAGGGATGTTGAAATTCACTAAGGAGAGTCAAGTGAAAATGCCAGGAAAAGTGAGGATATTTGGGGGTAGATGCATCAAAGTTGGGGAATCAAAGTTGAGTTTGTGATTTCACATTGTTCTGGAAGATCAAGCCAATGTAATGAGAACCAGAACAGAAATGAGGTATATGACCTTTGCCTACTGGAAAAGAAAAAAAAAAAGATCACTATTTTATGAAAATATCCTCTTAAGAAACCCATGAGAATCAGCCAAAAAAATATTGGAATAGATGAGTTCAGTAAGGTCATTAAGTACGAAATAAACATTAAAAAGTCTTATTTTGTAACAGCAATAACCAGTTAGAAAATATAATGGGAAAAGACTGCATCTGGAAGACTCTCAAAAATATAAAGCAACTGCGAATAAACTACAAAACCATGAAATGTGTTGGGCTTACATAAAAAAAAAATAACACCGTCAGAGACATAAAAAGAGATGAAAATCTGAGGAATCATGCCATATTCCTATACGAGAAAACCAAATATTGTAAAGATGTAAATTTTCTCAAATTTTATTTTTAGGACTAATGAAATTATAACCAAGATCTCTGCAGGATATATAGAGAATCATCAAAAATGACTCTAACACTTGCTTAGAAGAAAAAACTAATACTAATAAAAAGAGCTAGACAAATGTAAGAGACTGTATTAATGAAGGGGGTCGTTAAGCCTACCTGAAATTAAAACAGTGCAAAAACGACCTTCCTTCCATCAGAATTGCATTTGGGAAGAAAGAAGCAGACAACAGAGTAGAGCTGAGAGCCCAGAAACAGACACCCTAGTGTCTAAAACACCTACTTAAAACCATGAGAGAAAACAAAGATTAGAGAAGGAAGAGAAGGATGGATAAAGACAAGGAGCTAGAGAGTTGGATTACCTATTTGGCAAAAAACATTTTTTTTTCATCTCAGAGGAAACACTAATTGCCAGATGCACTAAATAGTTAAATGTGAAAATTCAACCAAACAGAAGAAAATAAGGGCAAATGTTTATCTGATCTTGGGGCTTAAATTATTTTCCATGTGGTTTAAAGGACTTGGAGCCATGTAAATCCAGCCAATCAGGAGACTTCAGGGTTTGTTTTTTTTTTTAATGTAGATTTGTCGTTTGCAGAGTGTGTACCGACTGCAGAGGAAGGGGTGCCTGGAAGCTAGTTAGAAAACCATTGGAATAATCTGGACCAGAGACTTCAGGACTCTTAACTAAATGTTGGCAGTGGGGGAAAGAGAGCAGAAGGACATGGAAATGAAAAGTAGCTGCCCTGCATACTATGCATCTAGACACAAAGGGGTATACTGGGGATATGTCAGATGGTTCATAAAAGGGTAGTTTTTTTAGTAAAACCTATTTTTATTATTCCCACATACAAGACCTCCCCACAATTCAGGTCTTTTAAACTCCCTGCCTAGCATAATCAAATTCAGTGTTTCCCACTTTCTATGTTTTCTTTTCTCAGTCCCAGGAAATATGATATAACTATGTTTCACTGTAATCGATAAAATATTGTACAGTGTGTGTGGAATCAGATATGTCGGTGTTTTTATAAATGCACATTAGAGAGGGACAGGAATGGGACCGAACAAGGCAGACTTGTTCATGCTTTTTAATATAGATATGCTGTACGAAACAGCATGATCTGTCATAAAATGAAAGCTAATATTTGAAAATGAGATTGCAGTCTCTCCATGTTTAAATAGTTTTCCTGGGAGACAAATCTTCTTTCATTTGAACAAACACACACAAGTGTTTTTTATGGAGTACTAGGAAATACCCAGCAGCAAAGTTGTGGCGGGGGCGGGGGGGAGGCGGGGGGGGGAGGGGCAGTATGAACGGCTGGCCGGCAGCTTGCTTGACGTCCACTGATACAATTCTGATCAAGACACACTTGGACCTGCTCCCAATATCATGTCCAAGCATCGATTCATCTGACACAATGTGCATGGCCCTGCTGATTGATCCACTTTTCTCTAAGTATTTAATATTCTATTAGGTGTCCAAATAGCTCTTGGTGGCTTGAAGAGAAAAAGGGTATCAGGGATCTCTACCTCAGGGATGAAAGGCACTTGATCCGGTCTGACTGGATCTGACTTTGATTAAACCTCAAGGTCCCACACTTTGCTCCCTAGTACAATTCCTTGAGTGGGTATAGAGAGGAAATAATCATTTCTTGCATTTACATGCTCCCCAAATGGAGTCATAATTACAAATTTTGGATGCCCTACTTAATACCATATTTTTCTTATTAAGTATCCACTTTTATTTTAATAAGAGGTAGTGTTAAAATATCGAGGGTGGCACTAACTGAAATCTAATGTGATGTATCTACATACTATTTGTAGGTAATGCCCATGCATTTGTTTCTTCTCTTTGTTTTGGTAAGATATGCATGGAAAGATCCATTGTATGGACGGAGACATATGCCCCATTACTGAATGGGAGATGATAAAGTTGTAGGCGGAGCAAAGAGAACAGTATGACAAGTGAGTCACTCTTCTCTGAGTCCGGCCGCTGCCACAGACCCTATAGTCTGCTTCGGGAGAATGAAATTAGCTCAGAATTATTCTTTTTGCTTTGAACGTAGAAGCATCTGCTTCCTCTGGTCCTGGATTTTCATACAGAGCCACCCGTTTAGGTAAAGACTAGGTATTTGGCAAGAGGCAAAGGGTCATAGATAATGGCACAGCTGAAGTGAGGGACCTGGAGGTGAAGGCCGGGGGAGGGGCGGTGCTGAGTTTCTCTTCTGGTACCAGGCCTACGTGCAATAACATTCTCTCAAACACACTCATCCCACAAACGTTTATCAAAGGCTGACCTGCAGGAGCTAGGTAGATCCCTGGATAGAAAGAGATAAACTAGACACAGCCTGCAAGGAGCACAGAGTCCAACGAGGGAGAAAAACATGATTTCCAGATTACAAGTCAGTGTTGTGTTCCAAGTGCCCAGAAGCACCAGAGAGGGCATCCAACTTCCTGGGAGAGCTGAGGAAGATGCTAATCTAGATGGCAGAGTCTGGAGGCCAAAGGAACATTAGCACTCTTGGGGTAAGCTGTCAACATGTGCTGATGAAATATTCTTTCCTATACAAAAAAGAGAGGCTAAGGGATGCAGCTTATGTGCCTGCTCCTCAGTTTCTAAGCTGCCATCTGTCCCACCCTCTCTTATCATGAAATGTCTTCAGCTGTCTGCATGATGCTTATTCACAGAGGACATAGGTGGACAGTGGAAAGGGTGGCTCATTTATACTGCTGAGCTTTATCATTCTACTGATGAATGACAGAGTGAAAGATACAAATTCAGTCTCAAATTGTGTTAACTCCAGCTGTGGTAGGTTGAGTAATGGCTCCCCAAACATGCCCAGGCTCTAATCCCTGGGGACTGTGACTGTGTTCCCGTACATGGTAGAAGGGACTGTGCAGATGGGATTAAGTTAAGGATCTTGAGATGGCAAGATTATGTTGTATTCTGCAGGTGGGCCCTTTGTGATCATAAGGGTCCTTGTAAGAGGGAGGCAGGCAGGTATAGTAGGAGATGTGATAACGGGATGAGGAAGGGGCCACAAGCCAATTGCCGGTGCTTCTAGAAGCTGAAAAGGCCAGCCCCCAGAAGGATTGCAGCCCTGCTAACACCCTGATTTTAGACTTGTGACCTTGAGAACTGTAACAGAATAAATGTGTGCTGTTTTAAGTCACTAAGCTTGTAGTAATGTGTGACAGCCACAATAGGAAACTAATACACCAGGCTCCTCATTAATATGGACAGAAAAGTGGTGTCAAAGCCAGTGAGTTCTTAGAGAGTTTCAACAGACAAAATAACTAACATTGGCTGCATGTGATGTTTAATGATGCGTCCTGGAAGTAGGAGGCCATACTGTGCATGTGTGTCTCAAGGGGACACACAGCTGGCCTGTGTCACAACTGGGCTGCATGAAATCTTAGTTCCATGCTTTTCTCCTGGTGTAGACCATTTCTCTGTGGTCTAGGGTGACAGATGATAAGTCCATCTCCTGTGTCAAGTATTTTTCTTCTACAGAAAGTGACCTTAGAGATCTTTGCTCAGATTCATAGCACTGCTCCCGTGCGTCACAGTGGACAAAGTGGAATGCTCCAGAGCCACAACGTTGTTGGAAGTGCTGACTGACTCCTAGGAGCTCCATGACTTGGGCAAACCACTTAACCTCTCCTGAACTGTAAAATGGTATAATCACACAGATCATTCCTGACTCACCGGGCCATTGATAATATACGTGAAAGAGCTTTACAAATTCTATAATGCTATTCAGATGTGAAGAATTATTATTTTTATGTGCTCAAAAGGCTGGCACAGCCCCTCTCCCAGGTGACTAAAAAGCATATGTGATTTTATTTGCCCCAATAATTTTATTCTTATTAGTACTTGTTCAGTATACTACATGGGCATACACAATGCACAAAGCATTTATTCTTCTTCTGGCTGCAGTAACTACGCCCCTCTCCCTCCAAATTTACCCTTGTAAAAACAAATAAGACTCATAAAACAAAACAAAAGCAAAAAAGGGGGATGGCGGGTGGCATCATTCATGAGAACTGTGTGTCATTGAAAGCACTCACCTGTCACTTTGCAAATGAGCTGCTTTTGAGTGTGGACAGTTCATTCTTTTAACCAAGCAACTCCCTAAAAAACATGGATCTATTTCTTTCTTCTCTCTCTCTCTCTTTTTTTTTTTCACTTTAATTTTTAACATGGTTTCCTAAACCTTCCACTTCAAGAGGTAAATACAATTCTGGCAGAGTCCCGGTCTAATTTAGTTTATTAGGGCTTTTACTACAAGTTTTTAAGCACTCGCTGATTTTCAAAAACATATTAAAATGGCCATGGCCAATCTCGTAGATTGGTACAAGTCCACATTTCCCAAACGACTTAATAGTCTGCAACTGTGCCAGACAGAGAATGATTTCACCATTCTCTTTCCCACAACCTAAAGACTGGATATTGTTTTTTAACTCTGTGGTGGGAAGAAGCAGTTTGCTTTGCCACATTGGTCTCCTCCTTAGAATTCCCTCCTATAAGTTTTATAGGCTCCCCTGTCCTGGAGGGCACATTAAGTCCCCAAAGAACTTTTTTGTAGGTCACTTCTGAGACTACCTACCCTGTCCTGGCCTGTTCTTAGAAGGTAGAACTCCTAGGAATTTTTCCAAAGTTTGGTATTTTGGGCAGGGGGATCAGAAAGGTTATGGAGACCCTGTCCTATGGAAAGGTAATTAAAATCAGGATTTATGTCTCTAATTTTTCTCCCCTTCTCTTTCTCTATATCTTTTCCAATTGCCAATGACAAATTCGGCAAACATTTACATAAAACAAATAAATGAATGGATAAATATCTGAGTACCTTCTCCTGCCAGCCTCTGTGCTTGAACACCGGATTATGGAGGCAAACTCATAATCTAGTCGGGGGGAATCACATCAATAGTGACAACTGGGGTTAGAGTTTTGGTCAGGTCCCAAGGAGATGTACTTAGCCACATGGTCAGAAATTGAGGAAAACAAAGACGGTTGATTCCTCAAGAGTGAAACTCTACTACACAAACACCGTGCCTGAGATTCATGCTGCATTTCTTACTCGTAGGTTGTTATTTTATTTCCATCTGTTAAGCTTCTGCATAGTTGAGAGAGCTACTGTTTGTCTGATGGTCTGTGAAAGGCAGCATAGCACTTTGATATTCTTTTTTTTTTTTAAAGATTTTATTTATTTATTTGAGAGAGAGAGAGAGAGAATGAGAGATAGCACGAGAGGGAAGAGGGACAGAGGGAGAAGCAGACTCCCTGCTGAGCAGGGAGACCGATGTGGGACTCGATCCCGGGACTCCAGGATCATGACCTGAGCTGAACGCAGTCGCTTAACCAACTGAGCCACCCAGGCGCCCCAGCACTTTGATATTCTTAACAGCTGGTGTGAGGTTCTGGTTTGAGTTCGGCTACAAGTAGTGAACTCACATGGGATCAGTCATTTCACTGCTAACCTAAGCCAAAGAACACAGGATCTGTCAATCTCTCAGGGTTGATGTAAGAATCAAATGAAATCATAAGAACAATGATTTATATGAAAATGTGTATGAAAATTTCTAAAATGACATCGAAGTGGTGCCTGGGTGGCTCAGTTGGTTAAGTGTCTGCCTCTGGCTCAGGGCATGATCCCAGGGTCCTAGGATCGAGCCCCACGTCGGGCTCCCTGCTCGGCGGGGAGCCTGCTTCTCTCTCTGCCTGCCGCTCCCCCCGCTTGTGCTCTCTCTGTCAAATAAATAAATAAAATCTTAAAAAAAATAAAATGACATCAAAGCATAGAGGATTATGTGTATATCACCTAAGTAATTATAGCTATAAATATAATGAAGTGGTTTTGAATAGCCAAATCAAAGTTACTGTTATGTTCTTTCCATGTAGTTATATGAATGCATATAACTACAGATATGCATACCTAGGACACACATACATGCGCATATATAATGTGTGCTTGTTGATGCTAGGAAGAGAAAGAGAACCAAGGAACAGGCAACGGTCTGAGCAATGGAAATTCACTGTGACTAGTCTGCAGCTGTAATGGGCAGGCAGGAACTCCTCAGCCGGCCGGCTGCCTGAGCTACGGCTCATGGCTGTGTCCTCCTGGGTAAGTCACTTCACCTGCCTGCACTTCACCATCACATCTATTATGTGAAATAGACACATAATAGGGTGGCCTCCTTAGGTTGTTACAAAGATGAGATGACATAACATGTATACTTTGTAAAGGGTCTGGCACACAGTAAGGGCTCAATAACTCCTGGCTAGTACTATTACTATGAAATTTTACTTTTTTTAAATAAAGCTTTGGGGGGAAAAATTCTCCAATTTCAGAGACCAGGATACAAAAAGAATACTACAAAGATGGGTAGTATGGGCTCTAAAACCATCCAGATAAAAAGACATTTATGTAGAAAAGACGAAAATTCTTTGCTATGTTATGCTAGAGATGTTATCGACATTATACAGAATCAGCATTATTTTTCTAATAATAAAAAAAAAGTATCACTCATTCCCTAGACTAAAATAGCCAACCAGGCTCTGGGGAAAGGCATATATTATGTTAGCAAATTGGAATAGAAACTCCTTTGAAAGCTGCTCAATAAAGAGCCCTTAATGTACTATATATAATGTAGGGCAACAAATTTTGTAGTTAACGAACCCAGAAGCTAAAGCCAATGGTGTTGCTTAAAATCAGTGCTCGTTCCTTGATGCTACAAGGTAAATTAGCGTCAAGTCCTCTGTCGTGAAACTTTCAATAAAGAACCGATTATATAAGGCATTAAGCCTTTCTCTAATTACAGCTATAAATATAGATAACCAAGTCATTCTGAGTACTAAAATCAATTTCACTGTTTATGCTCTTGCCATGCTATATATTTAGCTGTTGACTTTTAACTTGAAGACATAAGCAGCTGGTGAAAAATATCCTTAGAATACTAATTATGTTGTCATGGGGGATACCAATAAATGTTGCCTGTAGGAGAGCTAATAAGGACTGAAAACAGTATAATTGTTTTACCAACTAAAATACTAAATATGGGGAGAACCTATGATTTCATTTCATAAATTAGATGCTAACTACTTTTCTCTGGCTATTTTCAAAAGTCTCATCTCTACAGTAAAGCTGTCTTTAAGTGCTTAGTTGCATGTGCAGGCCTGGGGCTGAGATGGAGCTTTTGACCTTGAATCATGGTGTTTGCACATTTGGGTGATGGAGAGTTAAGAGTGGGGTTACAGAGGACACTTTGATTCCCCTTTACCCACTCACAAGCACGGACAGGACCGCGGACACATTCCCTCACCTACCCACAGGCAGTTCAGAGAATGGTGGTCCTGCTGAGGTCAGCTCTGTCTGTTCTTACATGTCAGAGGCAGGAAGTGACTGCCCCCTACAAAAATGTTATCCAGCATACTATCAGAGGGACTACCTTCTTCCCTTGGGGAAGATCAAATAAGGGATAGAGAGACCAAAAGAATTTCTCCTGTTGGAGAAGAATAGAAGACTACCTGAGTCCCCCATTAATCACTTCTTCCTCTGTGAATCTACGGTTCTTAATTTTTTCATTCACATATAATTATTCAGTCACACAAAAATATTTATTGAACACTTTCTCTGGTCAGGTGTCATGCTATGAGCTGAGCTCAGTCTACTGGTTCTCATATGATAGAGTACACCAGGAATTGAATTGAAGTCAGGTTAAGGGAAGTTGCTTTCATCTTCAGATTTGTGGGAAGAAGGAAGGAACGTTTTATTTGGCTAAGTCAGTCTCTACCAAGCGCTGGGCTCTAAACTGGGTACCTTAAAACCTGATTTCATTTTTTCCCCAGAGACTCCCTACGTAGGTAGGTAACTCAGTTTTATAGATAAAGCGACGGAGGTTGAGAATGGTTGAGTGACTTGCCCAAAGTCATACAGTTTGTGAGAAACAGAACAGATGAAAATCTGAGTCTCAGAAGGCCTTCCTTCTTAACGTTCAGCTTTCAGGTCTCTGCGTTTTCCCAGGCTGGTCTAGTGGCAGAAAACCCAAAGCCCATACTCCTGTCCCTACAAATGGCTCTTGTCCTGAGTTTTCCTTTTTTTTTCCCTTGGTAATTTGGAAAATGCATTCTCTTCTTGAAGTTGTCAGGACTACTGAATTCAGCATTTCCAATAGGCCAGGGTCTCCTCCCTCAGCACCCAGAGAGCACGGGAGACCTGGCAAAAGTCTGGCCTGGTGCTTCTGGAGAAGGGAACACAAGGGGTTTGCTTTCCATTCCCCCATGTTACTAAGAGCTCAGGAAGTGTTAAGAGGGAGTTCTCTCCATTCTGGCCTCTCATTTCCTTAGCTTAGAGTTTCCTAAACTATGTTTGAAGGGACACTTGTTTAATACCAAGGAACTGAAGTTCAGATAGATTTGGGAAATGCTACATGTTATACTCCCATGATGATTCATGATGCTCATCAGCATATAAAAGATTCTGAGAAGTTCTGCAGCAAAAACCAAGCAAGTAAAACACATTCTCTTTCTTTAACCCATGACTTGCAACCAAACCAGTATGCTCCTTGGAATGCTGTTCCTCCCTACTCTGAGGATAAAAACCCTACTCATCTCCCAGAGTTGGGTTTGAAAAATACATAGTTTTGCAGCCCCACCCTCAACAAGTCTGATTTGGGAGAAGTCCAGAGAATTTTAAGCACCTTCTACAATACATATTTTAAACAACTTGTAGGTAATTCTAAGAACCAACTGCTGAATTCACAGACAAAACCTCAAATCTGAATCTAGTTTAGCACTCTATTCAGGAATCCAGGGGCTGAAATGTGTTCACACCAGCAAATTTAGCTTATGTTGTCAATTATTTATATCAATAACTTTATATATATCCAGTGATAACAGTTTATAGTGGGGCATGTTTAAATGTCCTCCAAATAATAACTTCATATAAAATTTTTGAAGAGGTTCTGCCGGTTCTCTCCATGCCCTCAATAATCACAAGATATGTGAAGCAGCCCAAATGTGCAAACTGCTGGGTCAGATGGTCCTGGGTCTCATGAGAATGCAACCCACGCCTAGTTTACTTAAGTCTGCATATTTCCCTTTGAAGACTCTTATAACCTTTTTGGATCTTTTCACTTGGTTACAAAAAAGTGGTTGAGGACCTGCAGGGGAATGGTGAATGATATCCGGCTACCCCCAAGAGACCAGTTATCAACCAATGTCAATGGTTATACTAATATACAGGGGAAAAGTCTGTAAATAGGAATTTCTTTAGTAGTTGTTCTGTGTTCATAATCAATTCTATTGTGACTTCCCCTAACTAACAATGAAATCCCAACTAAATCATGAACTTAACTGGAAAACACTGCCTTGGAACTTTAATATTAATAATGTGCTGAAAAAAATTCCCAGCAGCTTAAAACCAAAAACAAAACCTGTGCTGGCAGCCATGGTAAAACTAGGAGCTTAGGCAGTTTAAAAAATATAACACCAACATCACAGAAAATAATATTTTCACAACTTGATTCCTGTTGTTGCAAACATCATGGACTGCAGCCTATAAAAGGTATGTGTTTTTTTAAACAAATGTTATAGTGGTCTTTTATTTTGTGAGGCAGTTTCTGATTGCAGCAAATAGGTCCAGACAGAACACTGGAGTCGCCCACCGTGGGCTTGAGCACCAGCCAAAAGAGGGAAATTAATTGTAGGCGGATTATGAAACAAAACAAAACAAAAAAACCCTCCTGCAATCTCCTTTTCCAGGGAAAATGGGCCAGTAATCTCCAACTTACTCTTGGCTTATGCTCCTGAGCAGCTAATCAAGCCCAAGGTGAGATGGTTTTCCACCTTACACATAGCATCATGAAAAGATGGGAACTCATTCCCACGTTGGGAAACCAAAACTCCAGCTGCATTGTGGGGCAGCAGCAGCAGAGTGTGCACACGTGGCTCGTGGCCATGCCCCTCGAATAGGGGCCCATGTTCGGAAAGGTCATGGAGCTCCAGCACAGGTTTGTGGTTGGATGAGGACCTTCTTAGGAAAACCAAACCAAACCAAATCGTTAAGTGGCACTCATGATGGCCGGTCAGCTGTTTGTTCTGCCAGTCAGTCTGGAATAACACTGTTCCTCACCAAAGAGAGAAGGTCATGTGGGTCATGTCGCCTGGGGGCTCTGAGGAAATTGTGCCCTTTTCTGCAAAGAGGACAAGGGTGGCCTGACTTCCTGGAAATTCTAACTGAGCCTTCTTGGAATTACCTAAGGCTTGCTTGTTTTGCTCAAGGGGTGGTAGGGTTGGGGTGGTAGTATTTAGGGGAATATCAAGAGTTCCAACTTGGGCAAGAAGGATTATGTCCTGACAGAACCATATTTCAAATGATAGGATGAATCTTTTCTCCTACAATTTGTAATCACAGCTGAGCCAGTAACCTTATAGGAAAATAGGACATAAGTTCGAGTGCCTAGATTTCCCCAGCTCTATCCCCTCTGCCTCTGCTCTTTGCTGTAGGGCTCCTTCTCTTTCCTCAGAGAAGATTTTCCAGCATATAAGGCAGGTGATGTAGTTCAAGGCTTCATCTGCACGCAAGTCTTGAGAAAGTGCTTTGGGTACTTTGGGCCAAACGTCCCCCCTCATCCCTGTCATCTAATGTTTTGTGACGGCCAACGATGTTCAAAATATGGGATGAAGCACAGACTTTGACACAGTAACCACAAGGAATGGTTAAGACATTCTGCTTTGCTATAAATGGAGTTCTCTTAACTCCTTGTGCACATTGAATGGGGTCCAACATATAACAAACACTCCAGTCCCATGCATTCCCAAGCGCATATCCATCAAAATCCAAACTTTAAACTTGAGTAAATATATCTGTCTTACAAAGTCCAAGGTATTTATTACAGGGATCACCCACTTCAGGAATTTAAACAATGTTCAGACCAAGGAAAAATTTCTTACCAGGGGTTTTAAACTCCATTTCCCCTCGCTGCAGCTGGCTAGCAGAGCCTGGCATGAAAGCAAGTGAGCCAAGCAACCCTCACTCTCCCTTCCTCAGTCCAGGACTCCCTGGTCTCTTTAACCCCTCCCTGCTCAACCACATGGATTTGCATCATTTGCAAAAAAAATGTGGTGGGTGGGTTGGTGCCAAGCTGGCTGAAGCCCCTCCGGGGACTCAGCAGGGTGGTAAGAACACACACACACACACACACACACACACACACACACACACACACACACACACCTGCCACTTCACACTCTGCAAAATCAAATACAGAGATTTAAATGAGAAGATCATAAAAAGGTATTTTCTTGTCTCTCCTTCCCCTCCCCCCACACCATCTAATAATAGGCTATTATTATTGTCCTCCCTCCAGCCCAACTGCAGCTGAGATCTGCACTGATTGATAACTGAATACATGAGGTGCAAACTTCTACAGCTAGGGCAGCAGGAGCAGAGCAGGAGTAGTTGAGTGATCAGAGAGGGGAGGGAGGGAGTGGTGGGGGGCTGGTGCCTGCAGGGTGGGGAAAGGTGGAAATGGATGCTGACACAGGGTGTTTTACCCAGTGAAAGCAGGTGGGGGTCTCGGCTTCACTGTCTCACTCTGGCCCACCAGCCTGGCTGGCTCTGATGTCACGAGCTGAGTTGCCTGTCCCTGATGATGACCATGGGTACCTGAGACGTGTGTGACAGATTCCCCAAACAGCTCAACCCCCGAGTGCCCAGCACCAATGTCAGAGAGGCATTATCTTCTTGACACCATGAAGTTTCAGCAGGGAATTTAAAAGTACTAATAGCTGCAAGTGGCAGTGTTTTCACTACGGACAAGTTCTATCCAGGTGTTTTTTCTTCAACCTCTCTCTTCGCAAAAAGTCTTAATTGACTGGAGCTCAAAGTTCCTACCCTGTCATATCTTTAGCACCTTTTCTAGACTAAAAATGACAACATGAAGGGCAAAAAAATTACAGAATATTCATATTTTGATATCTGGCTACAATCCTGCAGATCTCAGAAGATCCCAGGTTTTTCCCAAGAGAACAGCAGTAGAAAGTAGTCTGAGTGTAAAAATTAGAAAATACTTATTTTATAGTAAGTATAAAATAATACTTATTAAATAATATGGATATGGATTTTCTTTCTCTTATTACTCTTCACCTCAAAATCTGGGTGAGGGGTGATAAGGGCACAGGAGAAGAAATAATGGCACAGAGGGAGGTAATTAACTCCCTTTCACTTAAATAAACTTATTTAAGTTTCACTTAAATAAAAAAAGAGAAGGTCCATTTAACTGTATGTGCTTTATAGACTCATTTTGACCTGAGTAAAACCCACCCCTGCTACCACCTGTTAAACCCCCAAGCTTAAGCTTGGCTTTTGAACATGGACATTCAGTCTTGGGGAGGGGAAGGATGAAGTGGGTGTGTTGATGGGGGACGTCAATCTTTGTTCATCCTTGTTCTCTGACTTGGGAGTAAATGAATAGATTTGAGAGGGGGTAGGCAGGGATCTGAGTGTTCCTGGAGGCTTCTTTGGGCAAAACCCAAGCAAGGAGCTGCAGGTGTTGGGTTCTGTCTGATTATAGGGTCCTTAACAGGAATGAACAGCTGATCTACAAGGCAGAAATCAACCACGAATCACCAAAGATGATAGTGAGAAGGGGTAAAGGCTGTCCCAAGGGCATGGAGAGACGAGGGGTAATGCAAATAATTGCATCAGGTCTAGCTAAGAAGACTTCAAGCAATTCACTGAAAAGATCACCCGCTAGGGAGGCGAGCCAAACTCAATCTCTCCTCCCTCCTCTAATCCAGCTGTCCCAGAACGTGACTGCACAGTACACTTGCTGGAGATTCCAAGCACTGTCAGCTCCAGCGTCCCCTGGCTGAGCTGCCAGAAGACTACAGACAAGTGTCACTAGTGGGCTGAGGGGGCACACACACCTTTAAAGGAGTGCTGGCAATGGACTGCTGTCCTGTGAACTTCTGTGGCTTTTCTGGACAGCCCAGGAAATGAACAAGGGAAGGCAGAGATGACAGTATCCAGCAAAAGAATGCAGTCCCTTCCCTCCCAAATGCACTGCCCACAATGTGAGACTGACTTAGGGATTCTTGGAAGGCAAGCATGGGGGAATCTAGCAGGTGGCACAGAGAGATAGCAGCTCACCTACTCTTCCCCAGGACTCAGGTGTACAAGAGAAAAGAGGGAGAAGTCTGCTGTGACCAAGAGGAAGCATTCAGACAGGTTGTGGAGAATGTCAGACAGGAAATTCATCTTCAGGATCAGAATCTCTGTAGTGGGTCCCAGAAATCTATATTTTTACGTGCCCCAGGTGATTCTTGTATATTTGCTCATTTACCAAATACTTCTTGAGTACTTTCTTTACACTAGGCATTGTTGTAGGTGCCTGAGGTACAAAAGTAAGGAAAACAGACAAAGACTGCCCTCCTGGGATTGACATTCTAGTTGGGGAGACAGTGAAGTGTGTGGCAAGATGGAAAGTGCTGAGTTCCACAGGGAAATAGACAGTAGTGGGAAGTGCAGATATCCACACAGTCTAAAATAGGGTGGTAGGAAGGTCAAGGAAAGCCTCAATGACAAGGTACAGTTAAGCAAAGACTTGAAAATGGTGAGAAAATGAGCCATGCCAACATCTGGGAGAAATACATTCTGTGCAGAGGGAACACACAGAGCAAAGGCTGAAGGCAGGAGCATGCATGAGTAACAGTCAGTTGGCAACACGGCAGAGCGTAGGAGCCCCGAGGAGGGTCCCAGGTGAGAACCCAGAGGAAGCACCGGCCCAGATTCACTGGCACACTGACATCTGAAGACACTATTCTAAAACTGGGATTCTTAGAGGAGCTGATAAAACACTGACAAATTCCCAGCCTGTTTAAGAACCCAGTTTCACTGATTTTATCCACGGTCAGACAGAGGCCTCGGGAAATTGGTGGAGTACGCTGATCAACACTTGTAATTGGAATTCTTGCTGTGGGCCAGGCTCTGGGCTAGATGCTGGTTATATAAACCCCAGTGAGGCAGCTCCTGCCCTCTAGGACCTTTTATCACAGTGGTAGGGTCCAAAAACTAACTAACCACACAGTGCAGTGTTTGCCAAGAGCTAAATGTGTGGTGCAGACAACAGATACTATAAGCACTCGGAGGAAGGACTTGTCCCTCTTGGTTGGCCTGCTTACAGACCACTTCCTGAAAGGGGCCGTGCCTGACCAGTAGTATTAGGTGTCAGGTAGGGCCTGGGAGACAGCATGGGACAGGGGCCAGCTGAGAAAGTGCTCCCTCTCACATACTCTCCGAAAGCCCCAGATGGACCGGCCTGGCCAGTTTGACACTTGTGCAGCCCTGTCTCTAATTCCTTGGCAGCTCCCCTGGTTCCTAATCCTGGGCTTGGCCTCTGGACTCTCAGCTGGCACCTGTCAGGTCCTGCTCTTGGGTTCTCACTGCCACCTCCTAACATTGACCTTGGAGGGTTCCATGGCCCTACCCTTTGTATCTGACTGAGCTGGTCACCTGTTTGTTGCTTCCCAGACCAGAATCTGCTGGATACGGTTCTTCCCCATGTGATGTCTTGACATTTCATTTGGCATGATAATTAAGACTCAGGTAAGCGAAAGGTGGGAGAAAGAGACTGCTTACTATCAAGGATGCAGAGGATGAAAGCTGTAGGAGTTTCTGAGGGCATGAGGAATATACCATTCTCCCTAAAGTTAAAAAGTAAATAAAGGAATGGTGTACCTCTTCTTGTGGTCTCTTCTGAAAGACCCATTCTTTCAAGTCAGATAGACCTGGTTTTGAATCCAGGTTCTGCTATGTTTAGGTATCTGATCAGGAGCTAAGAGTTACCTAATCACATTTAGTTATTCTTCTCATTTGTAAAATACGGGTAATAGTATTCACTTTTTAGAATAGTGGAGTATAAAATAGATAATCAATATAAAATACCATGGATTTGATAAGAACATAGTAAGCATACAATTAAAACCAGAGTCATTTTTATTTTGTTACTACTCTAGGCTGAATGTTCATGTGCTCCCAAACTTCGTATGCTAAACCTTAATACCCAGTGTGATGGTGTTTGGAGGCTGAGTCTTTGAGAGGTGATTTGGTCATAAGGGTGGAGGCCTCATGAATGGAATTAGTGCCCTTATAAAAGAGGACTCAGGGAGTTCTCTGGCCACTCCCTTCGACCATATGAGGACACAGTGAAGACAGCTGTCTGTGAACCCAAAAGGCGTCCTCACCAAATGCCAAATCTGCAAGATCCTTGATTGGACTTCCCAGCCTCCAGAACTGTGAGAAATTAATTTCTGTTGTTTATAAGCCACCAGTCTATGGTACTTTGTTAGAGCAGCCCAGGCGGACTATGACAACTATTATGATTATTCTTGGTACAGGTACAAAAGGATGCTGGGGGTCAAATTCTGGAAGGTCTTGATCAAGGAGATTCAATTGTAGGATGATAAAAAACAAAGCTGGGACAGAGACCCTCCTCTATGTTTCCTCCTTGAGACCTCAGTGTTGGACTGGGTGGGGTCTGCATTTCAATCACATGCTCCCCTGCTGTTTCCTGTCTTCTCCTCTGCTCGGACATCTGTGTGCCTGGACAGTCTTAATGGGTCCATGTGAAGACCCAGACTGGGAGAGATGTGACCCAGCTGGGGACAACCTCTTGTTTCAGAGACCTGCCCTCTTCTCAGAAGGTTGCCAAAATGAAGAAAATAACTTTTCCTTGCCAGTTTCCACAAAGTGAAATGTCAGTCCCTAGCCTTCAGATTTTTTTTTCCTCTTCTGTTCACCCATCCTGTTTATGGAAAATGAATCATACGACTCATTTACACACAAATGGAGAGGTAGTTTGGGGATAAACAACAGAACTTCCTGGAATGCCCTGGATGCTCATCACACTGCTGTTATAACCAGTGCTGTGGACTCTGGTTTGTAGAGCTCCTACTGGGGTATAAGGTGCCGCTTAGGTCAGAGGGAAAAACAGGCTCCTGGCCCGTCCACTGGGCTAATTAATGCTGGAGACAGGATTCCGGTCTGCACAAGGCTCCTTCCCTGGCGTGAACCAGAAGCACTCACTCCAGACTCCCCAGCTCCAGTCCCTCACCTCTGCAGGAGGAGAGGGCAAGTATAAAGGCCCAGGGGAAGGACAGAAGACAATGCCTTGGGCTATTTCTACTTTCCAGTGGTGGCCCCACAGGGAGGCCCCTAAGTCCATTTCCCATTTAGTAGGTTTCCTGGGGCCAGTCCTGCTTCCTCTGTTGAGTTTCTCACTCCTGCAAATCTCTTCCTTGGGGTCCAGCCCCTATAATGCTTGGGTCTCAGGAATTCCTCCTGTTCTCCATTCCCTTCTAGATGCAGAAGGTAAGTTTAGGAGTGATTGTTATTTCCAAAGGGACTTATAACAACATGAAAAAACAGAAACGTGTGGTGGTAGCAGGGGCAGGTGAAAAGAGATATAAATATGGGGATATTATGATGATTTGAGGACATTTCATGAGACTGGCCTTATACAAATCCCTGTGCCTCTCAATGACCCACCCACTCAAACATCCCATCAGCCTCCTGCACACTTTGTCACTTGCTCCTCTATGTTTTTCTAGCTCTTACAACTATTTCTATATTTGCTTTGGTGGTTATTTGCTTAGGTATGTATCTCCCACTCTGGGTAGGTAAGCCTGTAGGACAGGGAGCCTGCCTTATTCTTTGAATCCCCAGCAGCACCTGGGATACAGTAGGAGCTCAACAGATGTCGGCTGAATGAATGGGTGGGTATCATTATTTCCTTTGACCTCCAAGATCATTTTTTGAAGATACTTCCATTTTTGTTTTTCACGATGGAACAAGGAAGGTATGTGAATCCCTGAGTCTTAGAACAGAAGCAAACTCTCAGAACCCAGAATGGGGACCTGAACAGTTTCTTCACTTACTGATATATATAGATTCTCCAGACTGGCCTGATTGGGCCCTCTCTCCTATTAACACAATTCCTGCAGTCTAAGCTTCCTGACAGATCATTAGATGGACCAAAATCAATGGGTGACACCATCGGAATTACCCCCAACTGCCTCCCCTGCTGCCTCCCAGCATAAGCATCTTCAGGGTTCACCACCGAGGCTGTCAACAGGGCACAAACTCACCACTGGAGCAGGGACAACAGGGCAGCTGTTGATCTGTTATCACCTTCAAGCTGTGCCCTCAGCATGGCTTGGCAACATCCCCAGGGACCTTCAGGAGAAGCCTGCTCTACCATTCCAGCCGATGATTATTTTACTTGTCTGCTCTCCTCTGATCTCTTTTTCACCCTACAATCTCCCCTCCTTTTCTCCCCTCACTCTTTGTGGATGCCCCTCCTCACACTTCATAAAGAAATTAGGAACTCCCAAAGGGTCCACACATCTCCTGATCTCTGTACTCTTCCTCTGCTCCTTTCCTTTAGTTACAGAGGACAGCACAGCCAGACCCCCAGATTGATTCTGGATGTCATCCCTTTGCCTGTCTTCAGGAGTCATTCCTTCCGCCTTTCTCTTGCATCTCCAGAACCCCCACCTCTTTCTCCTGGATAACATACCCTGTTTTCAAGCAGGGTCTGTTATCACCCTATTAAGACAAAAACACAAACAAGACCCCCTTGAGACCACTACTCTAGTAGAGTGGAAGGTCTACCTTTATTTTTGTTCACAGTCAAAATTCTGGAAATGGTTCTCTAAAGCCTGCTATGTCCACTTAGCCATTGACTCCTCAACCTCTCCAAATAGTCCTCCCTCCTCTGAAAGCAGCGGCTCTGGCCACTGTGGCAGCTAAGAGGCATTTGTACACAAACGGAGAAGCAATTTGCAGTCAGCCAGTGGAGCAATGATGGAAGCTCGCACCAGGATGGGTTACAGTGAAGGGGACATGGGAAGTGGATTAAGTCTGAATAGATTTTGGGGGTGTGGCCAAATGCATGTATTGAAAGACTGGATAAATAACATAAGAAAAAGAGGAGTCCACGATGACTCTAGGGTTTCTGGGCAGCTCAACTGGAAGATGATGCTGCCATTTACTGAGACGAGGCAGACTACAACGGGCCCATGATTGTGTCCCTTCAGTACCACAAGCTCTGAGGGGGCTGATGTTTCTTACATATTTACCACTATTTCCCAAACACCCAAGCCAGTGGGCTCTTACTTATTTAATGAATAAGTCTTAATAGATAATGGTATTAGTTTTAGTTAGGATGTTTTCAGCTGGAAGTAATGGAAAACCTTGATTCCAATTAGCTTAAAAAATAAGCAATTTATCACCTCACAAAACAAGGAGAGCAAGCTCTGGGCCTGACTGATACATCTCTGCATCTCTCTGCTCTGTGGACCTCAGCCTCAGATTCATCCTCAGGCTGGTGTGTGGCAGCTTCTAGAGTCACATCCAACCCAACCATAGGAGAAAGAGGCAGTTTCTCTCTCTCTCTTCCTCTCTTTCTCCCTCTTTCTCTCTCTCTGCCCTGATCCCTCGGTCTCAAGAGTGAGAACACTTTCCCCACAAGCCACCCAACACACTATTCCTTTCGTTTCAAGGAGCAAACTGGGGCACAACCTCCTTCCCGAGCCAGTCACGGGAAAGGAAGCATGTTGAAGTGACTCGGGCCCTCCTCTGAAGCTTGGGTGGGGCCGGCTTGCCCCAGCACCTGGCTGTAATATGGTTAGGAGGGTACCTGAACCAAGTCTGGATCTTGTTGAAAACGAGGAAGAAGGAAATTGGCACCTCTATGAAACCAACGTTGTCATGCTGACAAGATGCCTCATAATAATAATAATGAAACGTAGGCTTATAAGGAAGTTATGTGAATTCCAAAAGTGTTTTTTAAAAGACAAAACAAAAGCAAGTGCTTTGATGCTTATGGATATTTTAGATATAACAATTACTCAAAATGTTAAATGAGTCTTGTAATTAATCATCACTCTACAGCCACAAAACCACATTTCCTATGAATTTAAGACAGCTTATGAAAAATAACTTCAAATTTCTTATTAAAGTTATTCAGTAAATATTTCTTCAGCACCATGTGCAAAGACTTGAGGTGGAAATGGAAAAGGTATATATATATGATATATATATGTATCATACCTTTTCAAGCATATATAGATATATATATATATCTATATATACACACACACAACTTGTCTCAGTTCATCAGGAGGAAAAGAGGTAAGGCACCAACAGTTGCTGGAGACCTGACCCGCTTGGTGAGGTCATTACATTTATTTCTCCAAAGAGGCCTACAAAGTAGTCATTATTATCCTTAACAGACATTTCTAATGGTCATCAATGTCCAGTTCACCTCTCCTTCCGACTTCATGAAAGGCTGCACTTCCAAGGCCCACTGAAGTTGGCTCTGTGACTAGAAGTCACATAGGTCACTTGTGTGTTGGGCATTAATTGCTGGTGTGAAAACTTCTGCTCTCTTCCACTGCCAAAGCACCTGGAGTTCCATGTGTCCAGGATGGGGCAAGATGGGGAAGCCAGCCTCCAACCCCCTGAGACCCTGAATAATTATCATCTGCAGTGAATGTGTAGCAGGAGTGAGACACTTTTGTCAGGTTCTACCGCAGAGAGGTTTGGGAGGTGTTACTGCATGATAGTGCAGGATAGTTAGTCCGCACATAGTTTATCCTAACAGAGAAAAATGAAGGTACAGGAGAGTTAGGTAACTTACTCAAAGTCACCCCACATAGAAGAGAAGGGCGATGAGGACACAGGCTTAGTTGGCTCCAAAGCTCGTATGCTCTACCACACCATGCCAGCTTCCAAATTATGTATAGTTCTTGTCACAAAATCGGTACTCAATAAATGTTTATTATTAATGATAACTGATATGTTTTATTCCATGTGTTTAACATTTGAGCCAAGGTTTTAAAATAAATATATATATTTCCCCCCTCTCATTGAGCCCTTACACTAAGCTGATCAGGTAGGTCTTAGCAAATTTCTCTCTCTTGGTCTGTCTCTTCCTCCTGCTAAACAAACAGTTATTGATTTTGCAGGATGACCCAGCACTCTGTTAGTTGCTGGGTGTCCAGCAGATGATGTCTAAGAATTAGATTCAATGACCTGCCTGTGGACTTACAACCAATAGAAAGAGCTAGAATTTAAACATAGCTTGTCTTAAAATATAGGAGTTTCTGTCCAGAAGAGGGCCAAGAGAGCTACATAAGTATCATTAAATAGAGTAGTCAAGAAAGCCAGAGAGGTGGTATAGTGTTCTCATGACTGAAGGAAAGCCTACTGCGGGGACTCAGATATGGAAGGCATGATCATAACCAGCAGGGGTTACTACGAACGTTTTCAGAAGGCTCAGCTGAACTTCGTAGAACGGGTAGGGTTCTGACTGAGGACTGTGACTCGAAAGGGCCTCTCCGTGACCTCAATGCTGCAGATGCATTCAGAGGAAATGTTCAGAGTGCTGCTGGCCTCAGTGTGGGTTCTGCATTGCAGCAGTGGGAGGGTGAGGTTGAATGAAGGGGGTAGGACCGTGGGAAGTTAGCACAGGAAGCAAGAGGGGGGTCAAAGTGTTCTGACCTCAAGGGTTAACTCTGGTTTGCTGGGCGTGACTGCATGGATGATTCTGAAGCTCACTGGTGCTCATTAGGAAAAAGCCGAGGACTGATGAGTTGGAGTTCTAAAGGCACTATAGGAATGGAATGGCGCCCGAATGCCACTCATGTTGCCTCTCAGATCTTGTCCAGTCACTTGATTTCACAGTCAAGGGAACTATGATCCAAGAGGGAAAGCAACCCTCCCAAGGTCACAGGGCTCCACTGCGGCATGGCTTGGACTAGAACAAAGACCACCTGATTTCTTCTCTTGTGCTTTTTCCCCCCCTCCACGCTAATCCTGGAAGACCTTAATGCATCTGAACTATTATGTAGGTGAGAGGGAGGCTCTGCAAGTTTTTCAGCAGGTAGCTTGCACTGAAACAACAGTGAGAGCCTACTACACGGAGGTGCATCCAGAAGTGAGAGGCAGGGAAAGGGTTAGGTTAATTCCAGGGTAGAATAAGGAGTCCTGTAAACACACCTGAATCAGGGCAGTGGAAGGGAAAAAAAAGGATGGAGGAGCATGATTATGACAGAGGAGAAAGAGTTCTCATTGGTGTTAACAATGCCGACAATGCTGTTCATAAACAGGATCAGATCACGGTTCTAGAAAGTGATGTTGAAAAGGACATTTCCCCAGAGAAAGCCCAGACTAATCCCACGTTTAAACAATCCTTGGATGTTGTATTCCAGGCTAAAGTGAGCTGTTTCTCTGAGTGCCAAATACCCATATGAAAATTAAAAAAAATGAGTCCAACATCTGAATGTTTGGGCTATATGACGCCAAGCGTCCCACACAGCTGATTCAGAGGCAACAGGAGGGCATGTGGTGCTGACTGCTGGCACGGGCATTTCATAGATTCCACTAGGACTTTGAAAAGTTGGGATATGTAGAACACATTACCCAGACAGCGCTCATTTGTATTTTCTTGGCAGATCTACTTTACTTGACAAGGAGATGAGACATAGGGAATACCCACCCGATCTCATGCCAATAAACTCCTGCTTAGCATAGTGAGTGGTCTATAGAACACTGGTCTATGTACTACAGAGCAACAGTCTCGAGAATAGCAAATTACAATGGCATGCAATGCTCACTCTCTGGGTAATTTTGAAATATTTTCTAAAAAATATCTGTAATTGTTAAGCCATGTGATGGAACAGAAAGAAACCGATCCCATATGACTTTGAGGAAAATCTGTATCTTTAAAATGCTTAACAGAGTGACAGGAACATAGTAGATACTTAAGCAATATAAATTCCATTGACAGAGAACTTAAAGTTCATAAGACAATTCAAGTGAACCCCATCTCATTTGATGAAAATCAGGTTAGGTGGGCCCTGAAACATGAACAAACTTTGCCCAGCGCCACCCAACTAGCAAATGGTGAGGACCAGGTTTGAGTCTATGCCTTTTGGCTCGAACTCCAGTGTACTTTTCACTACACCATAATAATGAACATATTATGTATATTACCATTTCTTCTTAGCAGACTATAATTTTGGCAGTCCATACTGGGTTTTATTTTCCACTGTGGCTTGTGCAATAGTTACCACCACTGAGTATTTTTAACTGACAGAACAGATTTCTATTGAGAAACAAATTTATGCATTATCCTGAGAAATGGGCTGAACTCTGTAACATGAGGCCCCAAGAATAAGCTGGGGATCACAGACTATTTTCAACTTGGAATGTGGGGGACACTAGCCCATGTTAAAGGAACTTTGGTACTACTTTCAAATAAAAAGGCTTTCAGAACTTCTAGATTGTTGATATTAAGAAAGCTGTGTCTCCAATTGTTCGTTTCTTTTTTCATTTTAATTAACTCATTCATTCATTCATTCATTCATTTGTCTATCCATTAAGCACTTATCATGTGCCAAGCACAGTGCTAAGGGCTGGAGAATAAGAGGTCTACACAGTCCCCACCTCAAGAAGCTCACAATTTGGGAAGAAAGAGACACAGTAACAATGATACAGCATGAGAACAGGTATGATATGATACAGCATGAGAAGGTATAGTGTAGATGCACAGTGTGCCATGGAATGTTGAGGAGGAGCATCTGACTGAGACTAAGAACCAGGGAAGTGGGCAGGGAAGGATTCCCAGAGGATCTGCTGTCTGGGCTAGGCTGCAAAACACTTTCCGAAGTTCTCAGGATGAGAAGTACATGAGATATGATGGAGGTCTTCCCCAGAAGAAGGGTGGTAAAGCATGGTAAATGGAGTTTGTGGCCAGAGTGGAAGAGAATAAAAAGATGTGGGCGGGAGACAGATTATGAGAGGTCTCAGAGTCCAAATGTTTACTGTTTAATACACATGGAAGGTACTTTTTATACCAAAGATATCCCAGCTACTGCTGGTGAAGGTTCATCCAAATTTTGTGTGATTATGTCATTATGTGTATAAACACCAACACACATACATCCCACAAAACACATCCCATTATGCCGATATGCTGAGGGAAGATAATAAACAAAGCTGTTTTAAGTTTCTAGATGATCTCTTCCTCAGAGATGGAATTGGAGCTTTCAATCATGTAGCTTGTTTGTTTGTTTGGCTTGCCATCTAAATCCAGTGGATTAATATTCTCAGACACTAGAAGTGAAGGCAAAGGAGGGCAGACACTGTTTGGCAAAGCTGACTGGACTGACTGGACAAAGTCCCACCGATGTCCAGGCCTTGATGGCGCTGAGATGCCATCTCACCCCTATACAGATGTAAACAATACGGACCACCTCTAAACTTTCAGGAGCAAACTACCTCTCGGTTCCTTGGTCAATGGAGTACATCTTTCCAAGGAAATATGGGTATGGAGGATGAGGTCTAGCAAGAGTAGACCATGGGCAAAGACCACAAATGCGCGTGTTGAGAAAATATGAATCACAGGACCATAAACTCTGAGAGCTGGGAGTTTTAGGAAGCAAGTTAAATAGCCCAGGATCCAGCCAGGGCTTTCTGCATCACTACATGAATATTGTTTACTTCATTTATTGCTCAAGGCTGGACAGAGTCAAGTCTGAACAGTGGCCAGAGTCGAAGAGAAAATCTGTATGTGTAGTGGAGGTAATATGAGTCATTTCTGCTTGGCTCTGCTCTCAGAAAAATCTCTGAAAAATTTTATAGGCAAAATTGGCATTTCAGATATAAAGTGGTTACCAGTTCTTGTTTTCAAGGTTCAAATGTGTCTTTATTTCAATTTTATTTTTTTTCAAGATCAGAAAGCTAAGCTTTATTGTTGCTGCTTTTAATTCTTTCCCAAATAAATATGTATGGTATTATAGTAGTGCCCAACAGCAACTCTGTAGTTGAGGATCAAATGTGTTCCTAAAAGAAAAATAATGGATGGGATAAAACTGTTTATCTCTGTTGTAATTAGCTCAACCAGAAAATCTGGAACATCAAAGATCTTTGCAGACCTTGTTAACCATTACTCCATTTTCACTAAAAATTGCTACAGACAACACAATGGGTGTTTGTCCACTGACATACCCACTCATTTGATTACTTCAATAAATTAGTATGTTTATAGCATGCAATTATGGGCTGAATTAAGTCACACCCCCCCCACCGAATTCATGTGATAAAGTCCTAACTCCCTAACCCCCAGTACTTTAGAATGTAATTGTATTTGGAGATAGGGTCTCTAAAGAGGTAATTAAAATGAGGTCAGTAGGGTGGGCCCTAATCCAAAAGGACTGGTATCCTTATAAGAGGAGGAAATTTGGACCTAGACATGTACCGAGGGAAGACAATGTGAAGACACAGGGAGAAGATGACCATCTAGAAGCCACGGAGAGAGACCAGGAACAGATGCTTCCCTCATGGCCCTCAGAAGGAAGCAACCCTGCCTACATCTTGGACTTCCAGTCTCCAGAACTGTGAGACAATAAATTTCCATTGTTGACGCCAGCCAGTCGATGGTACTCCATTAGAGCAGCCCTAGGAAACTTAATACAACATGCATATTTATTCTATCTAGATATTAGTAAGTTTATAATATGAACATTTATTTTCTGCCATCTGTTCCTTTTTAGTTTGGCTGCAGCATTCTTTTAG
The DNA here is from genome assembly GCF_003265705.2 of Callorhinus ursinus. Taxonomy (NCBI): domain Eukaryota; kingdom Metazoa; phylum Chordata; class Mammalia; order Carnivora; family Otariidae; genus Callorhinus; species Callorhinus ursinus. Next base: position 15,912,373 of record NW_027397096.1, read on the forward strand.
AATGACCTCTCCTCATTTTATGCATTCTTGATGGGATTGTAAATAAGACATTTGGGGGTGGCATGGACATGTGACCCACGTTAGGCCAATGAGACTGTCTCCTGGGACTTTGACTCTTAAGAGGAACTAGGATGAAAATAATGGTAGGGCTCATTCATGGTGCTGCCAACAGCCTGCTAAAGTGTCTGCTCTACAAATCAGTGTTGTTACTAGAGTCTTGCTTTTTTTGTAAGTATGCTTGTATGGCATTCTCATGGATTCTAAGAGTTGCTCCAAATTTTCTAATAAAATGTTTTATCTTAGACAAGACATATTTCTTATAGCTTGCAAACAATTATTATAGTTGATGCCATTTTTTTCTATTGAAGTCTAAAAGCTAATAAAATCTTTATTTAAAAACATTTCCTTGGGTGCCTGGGTGGCTCCGTTGGTTAGGCGACTGCCTTCGGCTCAGGTCATGATCCTGGAGTCCCGGGATCGAGTCCCACATCGGGCTTCCTGCTCAGCAGGGAGTCTGTTTCTCCCTCTAACCCTCTTCCCTCTGTGCTTTCTCTCATTCTCTCTCTCTCTCAAATAAATAAATAAAATCTTTAAAAAAATAAATAAAAACATTTCCTTGCTTGGTTCTCTTATTCTCTTATGTAGGTTTCGTGCATTCATTTGTTATTCAATAAATGTTTTACTGAGCACATATTATGTGTCAGATATTGCCTTAGGTGTTTTCATCAAACTGGGAGCTGGAAGATGTTCTGTGTGATGTGGAGTATTATTGAGTATTTGGAAATTAGATATTTTACATATTTTGAAACTGCACTTATGTAGAGCCTGTATGTTATTTATATCAACAGCTTAAATTAAGTACGTAGAAAACCCCATCTAAGCTTAGGGAATTTTTTGTCAGAAAGTGGTTAGCACCTGCTTTGTACAAAGATCCACATCAAGTATTACAGGGTGGGGTACCAAAAAAAAAAAAAAGGTAAGGTTGTCCACCCTAAAGGCACTTAGTAGGGCCTCCTCAGATACATTTAACAGTTAACAAATAGGAACAAGTTCTATATTGAACATCAAACCTTAAGAAAATGAGAAAAGTCAATCTGAATCCTCTGATGACACTACCACACGAGAGTCTGTTGTGTTTACACCATGTTACATACTTTAATGCCTGATCTCATTTAATACTCATAGCAAACCTGTGAGGTGGGCACTATTATCATCCCATTTTAGAGATGGAAACTGAGAATGAATGCCCGAAGCTTCCCTGCATCCTTTATAATTTTTCAAGTTGCACACAAATCTCTAGTTCTAGAGGCCAAAGGAATTCCCCTATCCTCTCAAAATAGTTAACAAAACAGAACAACTTACCACCCCGACATTCAAGGAGCTAGAGTTAGAACCTATACATTCTTGCCACTGTCTCCTGCCCTCTCCTGGATTTAGAACTTTATTTTATTTAATAATTCCATCCTCACACACAGGCCATTGCAACTGTTTCAGGTCTAAACTCTGAGGGTATGAGCTTTGCCCCAAATTCATTCCAAGCCGGGAGGGGCGGGGGCAGTGTGAGCTTTGGTAGCAGACTACCAAGACTAGAATTTCAAAATAAATCAACACATATCTTCTACGGAATTCACTGCAATGGGATTTTATATTTATCATTACTTGGCTCCTAGACTCATTTAACGGAGACTGATTGGTAGCTCCCATCTCTTATAAAAGTTTCCAGAAGACAAAACATGAAAGCTCAAGTCCATTTTTTCCTAGGATTCTTTATCTTGTATGAGCATCAGTAATCAAAGTGGCATTTACTAGCTTGGCAAATGAATAAACCTTTACTTTCCCACAAGCTCAGTTGTAGGCATCAGGCTCCCTTAAAGTTTCCATAGCAAATAGCTGAGTGTGCAAAAGAAAGAGAGAAAGAGAAAGAAAAAGAAAAAAAGAGAGAAAAAGAAAGAAAGAAAGAAAGAAAGAAAGAAAGAAAGAAAGAAAGAAAAGAGAAGAAAGAAATCTGCAAGGAAAAAAAAAATCATGTAACAAGGACCACACTGATTCAACATCAGTTTTCTAGTGACTTGCAGAGTTTATAATTTTTATCATTTACCTTTCTCTCCACTACACTGATTCCTAGGGGAGGGTTCATTTTTTATTCATTCTGAAAGTTTACCATCAATCATCCTCTTAAAGAGCTTGCCAGAAACTTGGACAGAGCCTCATAATAAAATTGCAGAGACAGAGGACTAATTGATTTCTATAAATAATGTTTAGCTGTAAAGATATGAAAGGTGGTTAGAACCACATGTATTAATCTCCCTTTTGCTCCATCTGTGTCTGCAAAAGCAGACTGTACCTTGACAAAGTACCCTGACTATTTTGCCCTGCAAACACACAGCAGGAGATTAACACCAGATGGCCCACCCCTCCCATTTCCTTGCCCTGCCCTCTGCCCCGCCCCCACCTCTGCTGGCCAAATCTTCTAATTACTCCTCCCCTCTGGTCCCCACTTTAGATTCCATAATTTTAAAATTCTCTTTCCATTACCACCCCTGCACTGACAACGTGCAGAGTTAACAGCCCCCATTTCTCTCTGCCCTTCCACCTTTCTGTACAATAAACAAAAATACAACCCAAACCTCAAACACAAAAGCTTTTCATCAGACTTCGAGGCTGACAATGTTCAAGAAAAACAGTAACTACTGGTGCTAAAGAATTATTAATGTGTGTGTTTTGGAAAGAGGGGGATTAAAGAGAACTCTCGCCGGAGGACAGTCTCACGCACGACTAGCTTTAATCACATGGCACCAAAACACCCCGCAGTTACTACTTGTCAACATCATATAAAATGGGAACAAAATTATATCTGGGGAAATAAATGCTGGCTGGACAAAGATAACGCTATAAATCTCGTGTTGCTGGAGAATTGTTGAAAACTCACAGAAGCACCATCTGCTCAGGCCAACTGTGATATACTGAAATAAAAAGTGAACTAGAGATAGGGCAGGGCTGTGTGATAGATGCCCAATTCCAAATTATGAACATTAGGTGGTTACACTGCAAAGGCTGATTCATTAGGGCACCGTCTAACTGGTTCAGTCAATCAGCTGGGTCCAATCCCAACTAAACGACCAAAATGTCATACTTAGCATTGAATATCATTTTTCTGGCTACAGATTAAATACAAAATGAGTGATTACTTTCAGTGGGGAGACAGGAAAATTGTCACACTAGACAGAATTCAATGAAATTGGCCCATTTCTTCTTCTTCTTCTTTCTTTCTTTTTTTTTTTTTTCTGGCCTGGACTGCTCCTAGATGATGGTAGATAGATATTTTCCATAAATAAGAGTGCTAGGGAGCCTTTTCAGTGAGGTAACACAAATGACTAAATTGATTCAAATAAAGTAATTTCACATCAGTCTAATGCTGATAGCATTAAACATTCTTGATGATTATCATACTTGAAATATGGTCATAATTTTAAAAGCTTTCACAGATACTTTCCTTTTCTGTAGCTTTTTATGTGAGGCAGATCAAACTTTCTCAAAGCTTTTATTTTAGGGGGAAAATGCATGCTGTGTTTCGTAATTTTAAGTCTCAGTAAAGTTAACCGCACTTGTAAAAAATCATTTATTTTTAGCGTGGGCTCCTTCTGTAGCATTCCCTTCCTCTCCACATACTGTTTAGTTGTCTGTCTTCACCCCCTTGAATTGGCCTGCTCATGTCATTTCAGCAGTTCCTTTTTAGATGGCAAACACCAAGAAGGTAGGGGCTGTTCTAGTCCCACTCGCTTTGCCGAGAGTGGCTTGGTGAAGCCTCCTAGCTCTGCTACCAGCTTACAGTGTTCTGGATTTGCTGACCTTTTTGTTATACCGCCATCTCCGGCTTTTGAAAAGTTTGGGTTATGTCACTTCACTTTTACCAAAGATCTACAATTAGTACCTGTTTCGCTAACTGAAGGAAATCCAAAGAGGATTTTTGCTTTTACCAAATGCTGAAAAGCAAAAATAGCATTCAGCGTTTGTTTTGCAGCAAGCCATCATGGAGGCTGTGTGCATGGGAGGGGAGGGGGCCCGCCAGCCAGTGGCCCCACACAGTCCCTTCCCAGGGAACAACACTAGCATCTCAGCATCAAGTGCCATGGCTCTGAACTGTGAGCAACTGTTCGTAATCTCCATTTATCTTGTATCTGTTAGCAAGATGTGTCCTAAGGTATCAGAAAAGCTTAAGAAAAATTATTTTGGGGGTCTGGGAATGCGCAAAACTTTTCCCTATAAACGAGTGGTAATTGCTTCTTTGCTTTGTGCCACTGAGGCTCATGAAAGGTTGTGTAGGAATGCTCTGCTTTCAGATAGCTGGGGAAACCTGCAGTTTCGTTAACCATTTCTGCAATGGCCCTAACCTCATCTAAGCGCCGGCATGGAAGAAGACATAGGAAGGGAATAATTGACTGAACCTAAGAAAGTTTTCTTTCTTCTTTTACCTTTCAAAAGGTCTTGGGTAGGGAGGGCCCATGTTGGAACTGAGCCATCATGCCCTTGATCTCATAATTACTGACCTAGGCTCTAGGCAAGATAGCCCTTGAGGTGTATGTGAGGGGAGTTGCTTGGTCAGTGAGTTAGTGAGGGTGTCAGGGCACTGCATGGCTGGTCCAAGCACTGAGTCCATGATGTTCAAATGACTGAAGCATTTCGAGCAAGCAAAAAATGAGCACATCTGTTCATTGGATCAGTGGAAGGAGCCTACTGAGTTCTGAAACACCATGGCCGATGGGTCTGGTGAATTATTTAGCATTCCAAAAAGCTGGGGTGTTCTCCATGTAGGCTAGTTGGAAAGTTAAAAGTGCCAAGAAATACATGGTACTGTATTTATATTACCTGGAGTTGAAGAACTGTGTAACTCAGTTTCCACTGCTTACGGCAACAGCTGAAGTCTGAAACCAGTAGTCAAGAGAAATCCCTAAGGATGAAGGTCAAACTTGGATTCCACACATCTTAACAAGTGAAGCCATCACTGCTTTCTGACCAATGGGTCTACACCTATAAATGTACCCTCAAACACAAGATTAAAACCTTAAAGTAAGTAAATAATCATATGTTGGGATTGAATGCAGAGTCCTAGTAGAAGGGTCTACCTAAGTACAGCAGTGGGAACATGGAGGCCAAAGAGAATGAAGCCAATCTATAGCCTTCCTGAGTGCCAGGCAAGGAAAGAGTCCCTGACAAGTCACCATAGTCCCTATATAGTCCTAAAGTCTTGAGAAGAAAGGAGGACCCTCCAAGTAGGCCCTTAAGATTTTGAGCTGTGGTGTCTGAGAATAAGCAGGTGCAGTTTCCAGTGCTGGCGATGGTCATCTGGGGTTATAAGGTGATGTGCCCTGGGGTCTGTCTGCTCCCTGAGAGATGTCCCCCAGACAGGCCCAGTTCAGTGTACATTCAAGCTGAGGTGGTCAAATAAATCTGCCATATCTCCCTGTTCCCTGAGCCTTCAAGCTTTCTCCTCACCTCGGGTTTAGATAGCTGTCTTTTTGGTCTGAAATAGCTAAGGGCAAGGAATTAGTGTGCCTTTTCTCCCCATCCACGCCCCTTTGTCCAGAGTCCTCCTCCTCTCCCTTTGCTGCCCCACCTGAGTGACCGGTGCTCCTTTGCTGGCTCCCAGGGGCCCAAGGTCACTTGCTGTGTTATTCCATCAAGACTGTGTCTTCCCCCAAGAAAATCTCACAGTCATGCTGTTTTGGAGACATGGAGAAGATGTCCGCTTCCTAGATGATGATACATAAGCTAACTACAATAAAGCCATTTCAATTAAGGGAGCAGAAGGGTATAGAATGGGAATTGACAAACTTTGTAAAGAGCCAGTAAGTAAATATTTTAGCCTTTGTAGGCCATGCGGGCTCTGTTGCAACTACTCATCTCTGCTGTCCTGATGCTAAAGCAGCCAGGGTCAGTACACAAAGGAATGAATATGGCTGTGTTCCAATTAAATGTTCTTTACGAAAAGGGACAAGTTGGATCTGTCCTGTGGGGCCTCAGTTTGCTGACCCCTGGCATAGAAGAAAGAATAGTACTTGCCCCCAGTCACAGCCCTGACCTTAACCAACTGCATGACTTTAGGCAATGCCACTTTAGTCACTTCCTTCCTTTCTCACCTCTCACTCCTCCCAAAAGAAGCAGGGAGTAGAGAGGGTAACTTGTGAGACTGGCCATGTGCCTGACATCTTCAGTTGTCTTGCTCATCCATGGAGTTGTTGATAGCCAACAAAGCAAAGCCCACAATAAGGGCTATCATTTTGAGCATCTGCTATGAGATAACTTACAGACTCTCCTTTCATCTTCTCAGCTCCCCAAAGTCGGTAATCCAATCCCTCTTTAACAGATGAGGAAATAGAGATCAGGGATGTTAAATAACTTGCCCAAACGGCAGAACGACTAAGTTCAAATCCAGGTCCATCCAACCACACCCAAATTTCCCATTCATCATGTGGCCTCCCATGTAGGCTGCTGAGTTTTCAATCCCTTCACTCTGACCATTTTTCAGATACTGTCTCTAATATACTATTCTCACCACAGTTGCTGGATTGATCAGATATTGTCCCTTCCCTGTGAAAATCTGCCCTGTGGCTTCCCATCACACTTTGGATAGAATAAAGCCATTCCAAGTAAGTAAGCAGAATGGCATAGATCCCAAATCCTTCCCATGGCTTACGAGGCCCCTATGGTTTCTGCTATCTCATGCCACCCCCTCTGACCTCTCTTCTCTGCTTCACTTACTCTGTTCCAGGCCCAGACACTTTGCTTTGCCTTACACATGTCAAGCAGACTCTGACATCAAGATTCTGGGGGTCTCCAGCCTGGAATCCTATATGCTCCCCAGATGAGAATGGCTCATCCCCTCACTTAATTGATACCTCAACTTAAATGTCACCTCCTCAAAGAGAACTTTCCTGATCAATCTATCCATAAAAACACCAGCCATCGCTCTATCTCCTGACATTTTTGTTTTCTTTGTAGCTCCTACCACACTAGGCAATAATCACATTTATCTTTATTATTATTATTATTATTACTATTATTCTCTCTTGCTTTGTGAAGGCAAGGAGTTTATCTTGTCCGTTGATAAATGGTGTCTAATCTTGTAGGCTTCCAATGACTACCCATTAATTGTTGAGTAAATGAGAGAATATATGGGAATGAGGCAACAGAGTGTGACTGGCTCAGGACTAGTTGATCATTATCTGAAGGTAGTAACTCAAGCCTATCAGCAGTGTGAAACCTTGTCCCCAGTCCCCACGTAGGAAGGATGGCCTGCTTGCCTTTACCAGAAAAAAATCAGGGTGTTACTTCATCTCATCCTTAGAAAGTATCTAATACAGGAGAGGTGCCACAAAACTGGGAAAGATTAGTCTCATGACTGAATGTCAGAGGTCATCTAAGGTCCAGAGTTTTCCAGCTGCCAACCTCTGACCCCGTTGCTCCACCTCCTCCACTGATTGCACCATCCTTTTCTGCAGGGGCCCTTCCTGATCAAACTGCCCCCTCTGCAAAATCCTCTTCTCCTCAGGCTTGAGGGCAGCATGAAAACTTCAGGTAAGTACTTTTGTTGGAAAAACAGTATTCTTATCCAAACACTGTCACTTGATGATGAAACCAAGAGTTAAAGAACTGAAATAGCTTGGCCAAAGTCCTGCTGCTTATCAATGTCACATATGAGGCTATAGCCTATGTTACCTGATCACGAGACTGGCCCTAGCTCCACACTCCACACAAAATGGTAGAAGTAAACATCCAACAACATCCCAGGTTGCTCATTCAAGAATCCATTCAATTCTACAAACATTGATTGAGCATCCAAAATGCGGCTGGCCCTATAATTGTTACAGTCTGGGGTGCAACAATGAAAACAGTGGAGTCCCTGTCCCCAAAGAGTTTACTGGAAATCTGAACATAGAATGAAAGAAATAAGATTTTTTTTTGGTATTGAAATGTTGATTAATAGGTGAATGCAGTAATCAATTTAGTCTCAAAGAGGTCTTTAAAGCACCTCCCACAGCTTCCTCAAACAGTTATGCTTAGGCCACACTATGAAAAAAATTTTAAAAAAAGAGAGAAAGAGAGAGGGAGGGAGGGAGGGAGGAGGGGGAGGGAGAGAGAGAAATAGAAAGAAAAGAAGGAAGGTAGGGTGAGAGGGAGGAAGGAAGGAATGGAGGAAAGGAGGGAGAGAAAAGGAAAGGAAAGGAAAGCTGAAGGGTGCTCTGCCTGCTTCCTTCAATCCCTCACTTGTGTATCTCTGCTTCTCTCAAAGACCTTAAACTGCGGGGGGGGGGGATGTCACTCTCCAGAAGTCCTTTCAGCATGGTCCTCACCTACTCTGAAGTCCTGGGGGGACATGGAAGAGCTGAATTATTTCTCCCACTCAGTGTCTCCTACGCAGCCCTCAGCCCAGACTTCAATGATAAACTTCTGCATTATCGTAGCAACTTTTGATATGAGAATGAAGAAACTTCTGATTAATACTAACCCAGTCAATAACAGACATTCCCTCCATCAGTCGATGGCACATTAGAGTTCTTCTGGAACAACCTGGGTCAGAGACAAGGATTCAAATACCCACTCAAGCTGCAAGATTAGTAGAGGGACTTACATCAGTCAGTCCCACCTGTGCCAAGCCCTGGCTCAGCCGTTCAGAGATGACCTCCTATGAGAAAAGTTCACCCTTGACTTTAGAATAAATCTTTCTTCTTCATCACCTTGACAATGAAGTCCAAAAAGAGTAAAAGGGTGAGAGAGTGAGCAAGAGTGAGCCGCAAGTGCACTGGCAGAAATAATGAGCAAGAGTTGATATTAACACAGAAACACGCCATTCCTGATTGCCTTGTATTTATAGAAGTAAAAAAGCCAAGGATAAAAGAGAAACCAGAAAACAAGGTACATACTTGCCTCTAGAAGCTTCTCTCCTTCCATCCTTCCCCATTCTCCCACCTCCCCAAAGATAAAGATACATTTTATTATGGTCCCAAACTACTTGGGATCAAGACTTGCCAGCGTACAGAAACGAAACCAGCTTTCCCTCCGTCTGACCCAGGATGCTCACCCGCTCGCCGAGTTCACTCACCCACTCTCCTCACATTTTCCTGCCTGTTGCATGCAAAGCAATTGTCTCCAAACGCCAATTACTGATATTCAAAACTGCTGTTTTCCTACCCTGGTTAGAGACGCCTCCATGAGAGACCCCGGGTGAGCTCTTGAGTTGAAAGAGAACCTGGGGGGTGGAGGGAAACCCCTTCTCGAACCTCCACACGGTTCCCGTTGCCAAGGGAACCCTCTTTGTCCGGTGAGGCTAAGAATGGCCGCCTCTCCCACGGCCTGGCTCCAGGAGTGGCCAAATCGCTGCACAGGGTCAAGAGCAGAGGGAGGGGAAGCCTCGCACATGCTTCTCACAAAGAAATCACTTTCAAAGAATGAAAGAAATGGTGAAAACAGTTTTAGGAGGCACCCGGTGGGGAGGGAATAAGTTTATCTATGGTGCTGAGATCACATTTGAGTTGGCTTTTGTGCCCCTAAAAGGAGAAGGTTTCAAATCTGTATCACAGACGAGACAGGGTGGGTAGGACAGAGAGAGGGAATCTGGGACGGGAAGGTTGCAAAGGGTATGTCCCAGCCTCCTTCAGCAGATGTGTAACCCTGATCAGATACACAATTAATTCATTAAAATGTTTAGTTGAAGCTTTGGACTGGATTATTTTGGCTCCTGGATCGGTCAGAGGAGCTGTCTGCCTGCTTCCTAGAAGCCTGGTGGGGCCCGACCTGGAGATGGTAGTGTCATTTTGATGGTGAAGCACATTCTCACTGCATTTTAGGGACCGGGACCGGGGTTGGCTTTCCCCTTTTCAGAATAAATTCTCTTAGGGAAGATGCCCCGGGAAGGAACATTTTGTACATGCTTGTTTTGAAACCCATTTGTCAGGGCTAGACCAGATTGAATGGCAGTTTGGAAAGTTTGAATGGACCTCAGTTAGAAGTCCCAGTGCCTGGCACAGGGCAGGTGCTCACTAAAACGTCAGCTGTCTGAATGGTTGTTGAAGGACGACTTTCCAGCATCTTGTCTTTCTAGCAAGGTAGGAGGATGAATACTTACTTACCAAATGGAGCAGCCAAGGCTCGAGGATGTAGCTTACCTGAGGACCCATGACTGAATGGTAGTAGAGGAAAGACTCAAGCCCAGGACCCATTACCTCTGACCATGATGTCTAACTGCTTTTTTTAAAATCGAGAACTTGGAGGAATTCTCTATCCAAATGTTGCTGAACAATTTTAAACAAAAAAGGCAAATAAATAAAGAAAAACAGAAATTGGACACCTCTGCATCTGGTCTGGGCTAAACATGGGGTGAAGTTATTCACACTGAATTACAGGGAAGTACCAAGAAAAATTTACACAGGCACTTGCACACACACACACACAAACACATGCACATACATATGCATATACATATTTCCATGCAAGATGGTGAGAGTCTTATATTACTCATCTCCTAAGTCTCAGATCTGGTAACAGTTGCTCGGGGAACTTTGCATCACTATCCCCAAGCTCAGCTTCCATAGCACTTTTTTAAATGTTCTCCTCATAATACTTACCACACTGACGTAGTCATTGGTACCTGCATATATGATCATAGGGACTTCCCCTACCAGAATATCATCTCTCTGAGGGAAAGCACCATGCTCCATTCCTTCTTCTTCTCCTTTTTTTTTTCTCTTAAATACCTAGTAATATGCCTATTGCATAGCAGGTGCATGATATATACACTCAAGAACTGAAGAGCAAGGAGTCCATTTCTGAATGTTTTATTGAGTGTCAACTACATTAGGCCCCAAGGAGGGCTCAAAAGATGTTGACGGTATAGTATCTCCCTCTGAAATTTAAGATTTATGTAAAATGAAGGACTTGGTCCTTAAATATTACTTGAGCCAATTGCAGTAAGTGTAGCTGAGAGTACTAGAAGTAATGCATTTATTTAACGGATGAAAACCAGCTTTCTCGGTGGTTTTGTCTGTCAGACTGTGGCTATAAAATCCCAGGAGCTCCTGAGCTGCAAACAGGCCCAGTCAGGCTTGCAGGGTCTGTGCTTATTTCTTGTCAATGCCCTTGGCTTTTTCAGCCTGCCTGCTCCAGAGAAAGGGTAAGGCACATGACCTAGTGGTAGAAGGCTTGGAGATAGCTCCACCTCTGATATTATTTCTCTTTCACAAAAAGACTAATCTAAATCTATCAAAACCTACTACCAAAATACACAAATTCCAACTGGTGCATAACCACAAGAAAACAGCATTCTGGATCTTCTTATCGGTTGGGATATCTGGGCCCATGTTTCCCTTTCATCCTCTCTAGGGGATGCTGACACAGGCTGTACTTTGCACGGCTCACAGCACTAACTTGTCAACCAGGGGAAGATTCCAGCCGAAAGGATCAGGGTCCTGTCCTCACTGCACCTTCATGATGGAAACAGCAGGTGGAAACTGCTAGGTGCCAGAGTCTCTGCCAAAAAGACTAATGCTTTCAGGTCATCTGACAGACACAGATGAAGACTGAGGCCCAGAGTTACATACCAAGTGAGCAGAGGTTGGACTGGACTCTGTGCCTGGAAATGCCCCCTCACATCTTCCCAAGTGGCCTCTGACCCCAGGTCCCCTCCCCTTCAGTGGCGTGCCTCCCACTCTGACCCTCCTATCGGGTCATGTCACTCTTCAGAGTAAGATGCTGCCATGTCTGTCCACTGCCCTCAGACCAAGTCCAGTATCTCAGGCTTCCTGTCATCTGCCCTTCCCAGCTCTGTCTTAGAGACTCTACTCCCTCACCCAATGTCTCACGTCTTCTCTGAAATACTCAGGTCACCTCATTTCACCACATTCTTCCTCTTGCATTTTACTCTGCTGGGAATGTAATGCGAGCAAAGGCAATGTCACAGATGGCACCCCAAGTCAACTTGCCAGACCTCTGGATGCCAGGGAGCTGTGAGTTAGGTGCTGGGGAAGGAGGGTTTTGGAAAGATGCTTATTTGGAATTATGCTATGCTTCACGGGGAGGAAGGAGTAGTATCTTATACTTAGCATTCATCGTGAGGGGCTGTGCATTTTGAGGAGAGAGTGGACAAAGAAGAGGGAGGAGGAGGAGAAGGAAGGGGGAAGGAATTAGAATTCAGGAACACTTACCACTCAAGTGCATTCATACTATCTGGTCACCCACTAACTTCTGTTTGAACTAATACCATTATCATACATTACAGTCTCAAAGTTAAATGCCTACAGAGGCCAAATAAGTGAGGTAAATGAGGGCAGTAGGCCTTGTGTCAGGTAACAGGGAGTGGTGGAGACTGTGGTAAAACAGAGACCAAATGCTATATGTAAAGGGAACAATAGTAACTCCAGCCACTTCCCTACATGTAGGATTGCAGCCCAGGATTGTCAGAGTTTTTCACTTTTAAAGGAAAGCTGAAAATGTGAAAATGTATGAAATTTCCCAATTTAAAAATGTTGATTCAAAATGTTAACAAACACTGTGTAGGACAAACAAAATATATCTAGTTCATGCGCTGCCATGTTGTGACTTTTGCCCTACATGGAACTTTCCAGAGTGTGAGCATAGGCATCGGTAGGCGAGGGCGTATAGTTGTTGTCAATAATCCAGATCACAAAACATTATGTGAGAACATCCAGGAGGTAACAAGGTAGAGACATAAGTGATCTAAACATGTTACTTCATGAAGTAGAGGGTGCTAACATGATCAGATATAAAAGAACGGTAAAAAAAATCATGGAAAACCTACCTCTTTCTCAGGAGTTGTGGCTTTGTTTGAAGTGGTGATGGGACTGGTCAGTGCTCCCCTCCAACTCTGAGAGCTGGACAGCTCCAGAGGCGATCCTCCCTAATCCTTCCATGGCACAGGAAGGCTGGGCTTGCGGACTGGTGGGTAAAGGGTAGGGGTGTGTGTGTGTGTGTCACTGTGGCAAACAGAATGCCATGCCAGGTGTAGACATGTGCATGACTCATTGCAGGTCCTTTTTGGGTCACTGGCCTCAAGCATCATTTTTTCCAGCTCTTAGCCAGCATAAACTCAAGGCATCACATCTGGGGAGGGGCTGGCAATGGTAAGACCCCCCTCTTCAGGGAAGACCTTTCCTCACCCGTGAACACCTGTAGAGGCACTGGCATGATGGCCTGTGGCCCAGCTGTTCACAATGGCTGCCCTGCTTCTCGCTCTCTCTGCTTAACCCTGAGGAGAAAACCACCCCTGACCTTCGAATCCCTTTACATCACCACCAGTCTCCTATCGCAGGGCTACAATCACGTGCCCCTCCTTCTCAAGAATTAGCCTTCTGTATCCCTTTTAGCTCTTCTCTTCCCTTTGGTTATGATTCAAATCTCACCAATTATTTTTCTACAAAGGATACCATTTCCCCTTTCTATAGCCACCAACCTTATCCAGGTGCTCGACATTCCAAATTCCTGTTGCTATTTGTGGCCTCTGAGGAAGGTTTTCCTTGCCTCCAGACTCTCCCCACCTGCCCTAAGCACCATTTCCATCATGTCATCCCCTTCCCTATTATTTATTATCTTAAATTAAAATACACAAACATGACCTTAAAAGATGTTCCCCCCACTGCCTCTGTGTAGAGCCTATCCAATTACCTTCAGGCAATGGAAAGAGCATGAATTTTGGAATCACACAGACCCAAGTTCACATCCTGGCTTTGCCATTTACTCCCTGTGGGACCTGAACAAATTATGTAAACTCTCCTGCCTTCAGTTTCCTCATCTTAAAATTGGGATAAATAATACCTACCTTGCACCATTGTTGCAAGAATTATATAAGCTAATGTAGGCTATTCCCTTGCATGTGTACTCAAAAATGGTAGCGGCCATTAGTACTATTCTCCACGAATGTAGTATTAGAGGGGGAAAGTAGGAGGGTGTTTGCACCTGTCAGCGAGATGACAGATATGTCAAAAGAATCTGAATCAAATAAATAAGTTATGGAAATGCACACAGCCCTATGTGTTCTGTCTGCTACAGTGCAGAAGACAATTAAAAAAAATTATCAAGAGAGAAAATGGAAAGATAGTGCCACTAAGTCCCAACAATTTTGTGCCCTGAACATCTTAGCTATGTCCCCTATGTTCTCCAACACAAACGTGTGGCTTCAATCCACGAAAGCCCCTGCAAGTCCCCTGGAAACAAATGGATCGTGCCCAACCTTATGGATTTCACATGCGGTGTGCATTGCCTGTGGTCGCCGTCTGCCTTCATAGTGCCATTAAATGTGGAGGATACCTGCGAGTCATCGGAGGTCAGACAAACCAAAATGTGAATCCTGACTCTATCAAGGTCCTAGCTGTGGAACTGTGCGCAGGATACCTGATCTCTTCAGGCCTCAATCCTTTACCCATAAAATTAAGAGAACCATGCTATCTGTGTAGGGAGCTAATTAGATCAGCGGCTCTTCCAAAGGTCCTCACCTATTTTAACTGTGTGATATATGTTTCCCTCTTATTCTCTTGAGTGGACCCAATGTTCACATCCTTTAAGAAATTCCCTTAATCAAGTCCTTCTGATGCTAACTACTGCTTTTCTCTATCCTCTCAGCAAATGGAACCTTAAAATTTATAGTTATAAAGATGAGTTTTTGAGGGAGAATGGACTTGGTTTTTAATTCTGGTTTTACTACTAACTAGCTCTGTTACCTGGACAAGTCTCAGTTTCTTTTCCTGTAAGACAGAAATAATAACTGTCCCTCCTTTAGAGGACCCCTGTAAAAATTTAATGAGGTAGTGTTCAGAAGATGATCTAACCAAGAGAAAGCATCCAACAGAGGTTAGCTGCTCTTATTAAGGTGGAAACTACCAGGAGTGGCAACGAGCAGGATGGGATTTGGGTACCATCTTGACACAAATAAGTTATATGATTTTGGTCCATTCATATAACCTGTTTCCATATCTATAAAATGGAAGTCATACCTCGAGAATTTCATAAAGATGAAATAATGTCATAGATCTGAAGTCTCTTTAAAAAATGAAAAACACCAGTTTTACACATCTGCTGGCAAGCAAAGTTATTTGTTTTCAACTTCTCTTTTGTGTGTGTGTGTGTGTGTGTGTGTGTGTGTGTGTGTGTGTGT
>NW_027397096.1:15927542-15961603 GCF_003265705.2 Callorhinus ursinus
TGTGTGTGTGTCTGGAAGCTCCTCGAAGGTAGGGAGGAATGCTTCTACTTATTTTGTACCCGTCCCATGTTGCCTGCTCACTACCCAGTCAGTGCCTGTTCCTCACCCATGCCTGCCTTGTAGAACAGACTCAAATAAAAGCACCGGCCCCTTATGTGTGGGCAGCATCTCTGCCAAGGCAAAGATTCAGCTCCTAGGTCTGAGGGCTTGAGCTGCCCCAAGGAGAGGGGAAAGATTAAGCATCTGTAATAAACGTTCTCCAGGCAGGGAGGGAAAAATCACCTAACACTCTTGTGGCTTTAAAAAAAAAAAAGAGTAAGAGTGAAGAAGGAGGAAAAAGAAAATGCTGAGCTTTAAACAAGTGGCCGGGCTGTTTGTCATCTGTCAAATGAGGCGATGGAAAAGCACAGAAGGGCAGTGGTCACTGGGTCTGCTTCAGGGATTCGTGCCTCAGATGTCTGCTCCAGTGCTCCCGGGCTGCCCATCTGCAATTTCTTTTTCTTTAACAAAAACCGAGAATTCTCACTGGGCTGAAGTTCCCACCTGGCTCAGGAGTTTTCAGACCTGGCCTAGGTGGTCTCTAAGTAAATATTTTCATCCTCACTCACTCACCTCTTCCTGAGGAAAAAAAAATCATCTCTTTGCTCAGCTAGAGAAGAAAGCACCCAAACCAAACAGCAGATTATTTGCACCATTGGAACCCTCATTCCAGGGACTCCCGGGAGGGCATGTGGTTTAAATCAGAGTGTCCGGGCTACTTGTCCATCTTCTCGATGAACCTGGTTAACATGAACCCAGAGAGAAAGCTGGGATGCATGCCAGAGCACTTTAGGCCTATATGGGTTGGCTCGGGGATTCTCACCACCACCCAGTAATTCTAGAAATCCACCTGCAGGCACAACATTAAGAAACGGTCTAACCTAAAGTGGAAACAATAATGCATCCTTGACTGTACATAAAGATTGAGTCCTTTGTGGTTTCTCCATAGCTAGTAGATTCAGTGGAAATACTCTTGCTTAGAGCTAATTTCAGGGGCTCTTTTATTCCTGCATTCATTTTGTTTTAGCTTAGTAGTAGTAGGAGGAGGAGGAGGAGGGGGAGGAGGAGGAGGAGGAGTTGTTGTTGTTTTCCCTCCAGAAATCATTTCAGGTGTTCCTCTATTTGTGCCAGGCATGGTGCTAGGCTGTAGGGTTCTAAAGATGTGCAAAACACAACTTCTGCCCTCCAACTCACAGCTCTTGTAATGAAGATAAAAATTCAGACATATAACTATTAAAATATTAGTTTCCTAGGGTCATTGTAGCAAATTACCAGAAACTGGGTGATTTAAAACAACAGAAATTTTTTCTCTCACAGTTCTGGAGGCCAGAAGACTGAAAGGCAGGTATCAGTAAAGTTGGTTCCTTGTGAGGCTTTGAAGGAGCATCTATTCCTTGCCTCTCTCCTAGCTTCTGGTGGCCACTGGAAATCTATGGTGGTCCTTGGCTCATAGCTGCAGAGCTCCATTCTGTGCCTGCGTCTTCACATGGCCTTCCCGCTGCGTCTCTGTGTCAAATTTCCTCTCCTTTCTAAATCCACCGGATCGGGGGCCCACTCTAAAACCAGGATGACCTCATCCTGAGATCCTCAACTAAATTACATCTGCAAAGACCCTATTTCCAAACAAAGTCATGTTCATAGGTACTGGGGGTTAGGACTTAAACATATCTTTTTGGGGACACACTTCAATCAGCTACAAAGACCATACGTGATAAGTGCTATAAATATGGAGATGAGCACGGGACATGAGTGCAACAGAAAGGAGCATGATCTAATGCAGCTGTGGGAGCATCAGGGAGACTTTCTGGAGGAGGTGATTCCCAAGGGGAGTTTCAAGGACAGTTTGGAATCCTGCCTACAGGAAGAGCTACTTGTGTGAAGACCTGGAGGTCTGTAAGTATCATGAAGGGGATGACTCTATGTTTGGCATTTGAATGTTGATGGGCTCCTTTGGCATTTGAATGTTGATGGATCCCTTTGCTGCTTATCCCTCCTCTCCACCACTATCTGTGTGACCTAAGAAGGAAGATCAGTGTGCAGAGGTGCATTGGCTGGAATTTCAATGGTACAGTCTCTAGCCCACAGTGCAGAGAGCTCCTCACCTTGGCCCCACATCCTAACAACAAAAAAAGCCCAAAGCCACCTCCACCTTAGCCTCTTTTGCTCTCCTTCTCATCTTCAGACTCTTGTGTGTCATATTCTCTCCCTGGGAATCCCAGCTTGTCATGCCAAGTAAACATTCATTCATACCCATTGGTGGGTGTCATCTGTTTCAACATCTAAATGCATTCCAGGGTGGCTGATCAGAGCCTGCCTCTGGGCAGGCTGATCAAACAGAAGAAATGGTGGGACTGGGGAATCACATGGAGTTTGTAGGAATGGGGTAGGTGGAGCGTAAGCAGGGTGGAGGGGAAGTAACTTCATGCTGGAGAGGGAGACAAGAGACAGATCACAGAGAGTCTGAGAAAGCAGCTGTGCTACTTCAGTGAAACACAAACTGGATAAAGCATGTCAAAGCCAAATAGCTCTTGTCCACTGGTGAAAACCAGCGAGAATATGCTGTTTGGGGACCATCCTGACTCACAAGGAGTTAAGCTGTCAGCCTCAGAAGATAAAGGTTAGGATGGATGGGCAAATGGAAAACCTGAAGGACAGAGAGCCTTCCTGAGGTGTGGCTGGCTGTCTTTAAAGGCAGAATTTTCTAGGGTCTAAATTTCATTCTGGAAACCTGTCTGCAGGTGGTTTAAGCTTTCAGGCATAAGGCACAAATGAGTAAGGTTCTTATGCAGTGTCCTTTGCGTCCATTACTGGTTTATAAAGGCTATGTGCTTCCAAAAGCATCTCCCATTTGGCCAGAGGAATGATTTACTCTTCACAGAGTGAACTTGGCCAACAGCTAACCTTTGATGTAAGCTATAAGGGGCAACCTGGTAAGGATATTTTCAACTTGTCATTTCCATCCAGTCAATGGAATTATCAGAGCTGCATCTGTGTTGCATTTTTTTAACTCCTATGAAATTGCCTAGACCATAAAATTAGACCCAGCAACACCCTGGTTATAAAGAAATGGGGAGACAAGGGGTTGGTCATGCTTTTCGGATAAGGACATCAGAGCTTTCTTTGGTAAGAAGCAGTTCATAAATTTGTGGACATTAACTACCTCTACCCTGAGTGCTATGCCTAAACGGATATCACAGCACAGGGGTGGGGACTTGGTGGAGAAATACAAAGTGCATTGGAACTATTTACTCAAAGAAAGCTTCTCCCCCACCACACCCTGATAAATGTTTTTCAAATGGTGCTTTATCCAAAATAGCCCACCACTCCAAGAATACTATATGGCTGACTCAGAAGGCCACATCTCATGCATTCTTGTTGCCATTCCAAACTCATTATTTATGTGTGGCTTTGGATGGTCTTCAGAAGATTTGCTGAAGTATTCACACCAATTCAATCTGAAACTTCACTCTTTTGCTGGACCATTCTTTCTGTGACAGCCTTGGCATCCCAGGTCATCTTAGAATAAAACATCAGGTACATGATCTCCCAAAGGAAAAAAAAATGGAGGTAAAATAGCCAGCATCCCTCAATCTTCAACTACTCCTCCTTAAAGACCCTATGCTATTCCATATTAGAGGCTTGGAAAACAACCACATGACTGTCAGCAAACTGCAGGAATTGTACTGGCAAGTTTGGCTTGCGGTGGCTCGGTCTACAGATTGTGTTTCTTGTCTGCCTGCCAAGACCCAATGTCCCTGATAAATGTAGCACTCAGAGATGGTCTGCAAGAGAGGTAGATTTTACCATTCAAACCAACTCTCTGGAGAAGATCAGTGAGGCCAGATCTAGAAATAAAGCAAAGATGGTAGATGGAGAATTAGAAAATCAAGAGGATCACTTTGGAAAATCAGGGGCATATCAGTGTGTGATCATTACTTGCACAACCACAATAGGTAATCTGATACTAGGGATTATGGAGATACGAAAAAAAAATACATCACGTGACCTTTACCCTCAAGCTTTCAGTCAATGTGGGTAGCTAATGGACATCATATGTTGGAGCATAGGGTGACAACATAATTTAATAAATAGGGACGATAATGGGTTATAGCTGTAATATATTAATGGTGAGAATAAGGGAAGAGGTAATTTACAATATGAAATAGCTAGAGAATATACAAAATTTTATTTAATATCTTTTATAGCACTTACTAGTTCTGAGTGCTCAAATGATACTAACTCATTTAATCCTCCTCACCATCCTATGATGTAAGTACTGTTAGCATACTCTCTTTAGATGAGGAAACTGACACAGAAAGGTTAGGTAGCTTGTCCAAGGTCACACAGCTATTAAGTAGCAGAGCTGGGATTCAAAACCTCCATCACAGGAGGAAAAAGAACTTAGACTGGACTTTGAAAGTAGGCTAGGATTTGGAAGGCAAGAAGTTAAGAAGGCCTTCCAGCTGAATGGAAATGGCAGGCCATTCCAGCAAGGGAGATGAAAGACTCATTCTTGTTTCTGGATGGCTGGTCTTACAGTAAAATGCAGGAGAAGTTAGAAAGGGAGAGAAACAAGCTGAAAGTGCAATGATTTGGTCAATGCCTGGCTTAGGTTGTGACTGTGAAAAATGGAAATGAATCGATGAATTCAAAAGAACCTATAAATGATAAACTGACATGAGTTGATAAGTGGATATGAGAGAAAAAGATGTGGAAAGTCAAAGACTTCTCTCAAGTGTTGACCTAAAAAATGGTGGTACCATTAATAGAATAAGGGAAGCCAAGATGAAACATGGGTTTTAAAAGATCAGTTATGTTTTAGACATTTTGTTTTGAGATGACTGCTGGACTTCTAAATGCACATGTCTATCGAGCAATTGCTTAAGTGGGACTTGAGCTTAGGAAAGTGATCAGGCTTGGGTTCATAGACTTAGGAACCATTAATGCAGAGGTGGGTACATACAAGTACTCCAAGGGAAGGAGAATACAAGAGCAGAAGTGAAGGACCGAACTCTGTCCCAATCCAGTTGCCAGAGGAAGTGAATTAAATAATAATGAAATAGATAAAGGGGAGTAAAGAGGAAAGTTACAAAACAAGGATAACGTACCACTGTGGAAATCAAGAGAAGACATTATAAGAGAAGGTGATAGTAATGTGTAATGTTGCAATGAGGTAATGGAGAATGGAGAGTGAGACAAGAAAAAAAAAAAAAAACATGGTGACTTCTGAGCAGCCAGTATACATGGGGTGGTCCCTTTCTTCCTTCTCTAGGCTGAGTGTTGCTTGTTCTGTCAACATTTCCTGATACAGGATGATTTTAAACCTTTCATCCTCAGCAACACAGCATAATGAGAAGAAGATGGCATGGACTCAAATTCAAAGGCTCTGCTGATAACACAAATTTGGCAGCAAACAGAGCAGTTCATAGCCAAGAGTAGAGCCCTGGTTTCTCATGCTACAAAATTTCCTCCAGGATGTCACAGTCTTTGAGCACAGTTATTTAAGCCATTGTGAATCCACTGTGGAGACTGTTGAATGTCTGGCTGAAATTAGTAAGTACTCTCTCTTTTTTTTTTTTTTAAGCTATTTATTTTATTTATTTATTTTTTTCTTTAGTTCTTTATACACTTTCAGTACTTCCCTATTTTTTAAATTTTTTTATTGTTATGTTAATCACCATACATTACATCATTAGTTTTTTTTTTAATTTTTTTATTGTTATGTTAATCACCATATATTACATCATTAGTTTTTGATGTAGGGTTCCATGATTCATTGTTTGTGCATAACACCCAGTGCTCCATGCAGAATGTGTCCTCTTTAATACCCATCACCAGGCTAAGCCCTCCCCTCAACCCCCTCAGTTTGTTTTTCAGAGTCCATTGTCTCTCATGGTTCAACTCCCCCTCCGACTTACTCCCCTTCATTCTTCCCCTCCAGGTATCTTCTTCTTCTTTTTCTTTTTTCTTAACATATGTTGCATGATTTGTTTCAGAAGTACAGATCTGTGATTCAACAGTCTTGCACAATTCACAGCGCTCACCATAGCACATACCCTCCCCAATGTCTATCACCCAGCCACCCCATCCCTCCCACCCCCCACCACTCCAGCAACCCTCAGTTTGTTTCCTGAGATTAAGAATTCCGCATATCAGTGAGGTCCTATGATACATGTCTTTCTCTGATTGACTTATTTCACTCAGCATAACACCCTCCAGTTCCATCCACGTCGTTGCAAATGGCAAGATCTCATTCCTTTGGATGGCTGCATAATATTCCATTGTGTATATATACCACTTCTTCTTTATCCATTCATCTGTCGATGGACATCTTGGCTCTTTCCACAGTTTGGCTATTGTGGACATTGCTGCTATAAACATCGGGGTGCACCTACCCCTTCGGATCCCTACATTTGTATCTTTGTGGTAAATACCCAGTAGTGCAATTGCTGGATCGTATGGTAGCTCTATTTTCAACTGTTTGAGGAACCTCCATACTGTTTTCCGGAGGGGTTGCACCAGCTTGCATTCCCACCAAAAGTGTAGGAGGGTTCCCCTTTCTCCGCATCCCCGCCAACATCTGTCGCTTCCTGACTTGTTAATTTTAGCCATTCTGACGGGTGTGAGGTGCTATATCATTGAGATTTTGATTTGGATTTCCCTGATGCCGAGCGATGTTGAGCACTTTTTCATGTGTCTGTTGGCCATTTGGATGTCTTCTTTGGAAAAATGTTCATGTCTTCTGCCCATTTCTTGATTGGATTATTTGTTCTTTGGGTGTTGAGTTTGATAAGTTCTTTATACATTTTGGCTACCAGTCCTTTATCTGATATGTCATTTGCAAATATTTTCTCCCATTCTGTCAGTTGTCTTTTGGTTTTGTGGACTGTTTCTTTTGCTGTGCAAAAGCTTTTTATCTTGATGAAGTCCCAATAGTTCATTTATGCCCTTGCTTCCCTTGCCTTTGGCGATGTTTCTAGGAAGAAGCTGCTGCGGCTGAGGTCGAAGAGGTTGCTGCCTGTGTTCTCCTTTAGGATTTGGATGGACTCCTGTCTCACGTTTAGGTCTTTCAACCATTTGGAGACTATTTTTGTGTGTGGTGTAAGGAAATGGTCCAGTTTCATTCTTCTGCATGTGGCTGTCCAATTTTCCCAACACCATTTGTTGAAGAGACTGTCTTTTTGCCATTGGACATTCATACCTGCTTTGTCAAAGATGAGTTGACCATAGAGTTGAGGGTCCATTTCTGGGCTCTCGATTCTGTTCCATTGATCTATGTGTCTGTTTTTGTGCCAGTACCATACTGTCTTGATGATGACAGCTTTGTAATAGAGCTGGAAGTCCAGAATTGTGATGCCGCCAGCTTCGCTTTTCTTTTTCAATATTCCTCTGGCTATTCAGGGTCCCTTCTGGTTCCATACAAATTTTAGGATGATTTGTTCCATTTCTTTGAAAAAAGTGGATGGTATTTTGATGGGGATTGCATTGAATGTGTAGATTGCTCTAGGTAGCATTGACATCTTCACAATGTTTGTTCTTCCAATCCATGAGCATGGAATGTTTTTCCATTTTTTTGTGTCTTTCCCAATTTCTTTCATGAGTATTTTATAGTTTTCTGAGTGCAGATCCTTTGCCTCTTTGGTTCAATTTATCCCTAGGTATCTTATGGTTCTGGGTGCCATTGTAAATGGGATCGACTCCTTGATTTGTCTCTCTTCTGTCTTGTTGTTGGTGTATGGGAATGCCACTGATTTCTGTGCACTGATTTTCTATCCTGCTACTTTGCTGAATTCCTGTATGAGTTCTAGCAGTTTTGGGGTGGAGTCTTTTGGGTTTTCCACATACAGTATCATATCATCTACAGAGTGAGAGTTGGACTTCCTCTTTGCCGATTTGGATGCCTTTGATTTCTTTTTGTTGTCTGATTGCTGTGGCTAGGACTTCTAATATTATGTTGAATAGCAGTGGTGAGAGTGGACATCCCTGCCGCGTTCCTGACCTTAGGGGAAAAGCTCTCAGCTTTTCCCCATTGAGAATGATACTCGCTGTAGGTTTTTCATAGATCGCTTTTATGATATTGAGGTATGTACCCTCTATCTCTCTACTCTGAAGAGTTTTGATCAAGAAAGGATGCTGGACTTGTCAAATGCTTTTTCTGCATCTATTGAGAGGATCATATGATTCTTGTTCTTTCTTTTGTTAATGTATTGTATCACGTTGATTGATTTGCGGATGTTGAACCAACCTTGCAGCCCAGGGATAAATCCCACTTGGTCATGGTGAATAATCCTTTTAATGTACTGTTGGATCCTATTGGCTAGAATTTTGGTGAGAATTTTTACATCCATGTTCATCAAGGATATTGGTCTGTAATTCTCCTTTTTGATGGGGTCTTTGTCTGGTTTTGGGATCAAGGTAATGGTGGCCTCATAAAATGAGGTTGGAAGTTTTCCTTCCATTTCTATTTTTTGGAACAGTTTCAGGAGAATAGGTATTAATTCTTCTTGAAATGTCTGATAGAATTCCCCTGGGAAGCCATCTGGCCCTGGGCTTTTGTTTCTTGGGAGATTTTTGATGACTGCTTCAATTTCCTTAGTGGATATAGGTCTGTTCAGGTTTTCTCTTTCTTCCTGGTTCAATTTTGGTAGTTGATACATCTCTACGAATGCACCCATTTGTTCCAGGTTATCTAATTTGCTGGCATAGAGTTGCTCATAATAAGTACTTATAATTGTTTGTATTTCTTTGGTGTCGGTTGTGATCTCTCCTCATTCATTCATGATTTTGTGGATTTCGGTCATTTCTCTTTTCTTTTTGATAAGTCTGGCCAGGGGTTTTTCAATCTTGTTAATTCTTTCAAAGAACCAGCTTCTAGTTTCGTTGATCTGTTCTACTGTTCTTTTGGTTTCTATTTCATTGATTTCTGCTCTGATCTTTATTATATCTCTTCTCCTGCTGGGTTTAGGCTTTATTTGCTGTTCTTTCTCCAACTCCTTTAGGTGTAGGGTTAGGTTGTGTATTTGAGACCTTTCTTGTTTCTTGAGAAAGGTTTGTATTACTATGTACTTTCCTCTTAGGACTGCCTTTGCTGCATCCCAGAGATTTTGAAGAGTTGTGTTTTCATTTTCATTGGTTTCCATGAATTTTTTAAATTCTTCTTTAATTTCCTGGTTGACCCATTCATTCTTTAGTAGGATGCTCTTTAGCCTCCATGTATTTGAGTTCTTTCCGACTTTCCTCTTGTGATTGTGTTCTAGTTTCAAAGCAGTGTGGTCTGAAAATATGCAGGGAATAATCCCAATCTTTTGGTACCGGTTGAGACCTGATTTGTGACCTAGGATGTGATCAATTCTGGAGAATGTTCCGTGGGCACTAGAGAAGAATGTGTATTCTGTTGCTTTGGGATGGAATGTTCTGAATATGTCTGTGAAGTCCATTTGGTCCAGTGTGTCATTTAAAGTCTTTATTTCCTTGTTAATGTTTTGCTTAGATGATCTGTCCATTTCAGGCAGGGGGGTGTTAAAGTCCCCCACTATTATTATATTGTTGTCAATGTGTTTTTTTGCTTTTGTTATTAATTGCCTTATATAATTGGCTGCTCCCACGTTAGGGGCATAGATATTTACAATTGTTAGATCTTCTTGTTGGGTAGACCCTTTAAGTAGGATATAGTGTCCTTCTTCATCTCTTATTACAGTCTTTGTTTTAAAATCTAATTTGTCTGATCTAAGGATTGCCACCCCAGCTTTCTTTTGGTGTCCATTAGCATGGTAAATGGTTTTCCACCCCCTCACTTTCAATCTGGGGGTGTCTTTGGGTCTAAAATGAGTCTCTTGCACACAGCATATGGATGGGTCTTGTTTTTTAATCTAATCTGATAGCCTGTGTCTTTTGATTGGAGCATTTAGCCCATTTACATTCAGGGTAACTATTGAAAGGTATGAATTTAGTGCCATTGTATTGCCTGTAAGGTGACTGTTATTGTATATTGTCTGTGTTCCTTTCTGATCTATGCTGCTTTTAGGCTTTCTCTTTGGTTAGAGGACTCCTTTCAATATTTCTTGGAGGGCTGGTTTCGTGTTTGCAAATTCCTTTAGTTTTTGTTTGTTCTGGAAGCTTTTTATCTCTCCTTCTATTTTCAATGACAGCCTAGCTGGATATAGTATTCTTGGTTGCATATTTTTCTCGTTAGTGCTCTGAAGATATCTTGCCAGTCCTTTCTGGCCTGCCAGGTCTCTGTGGATAGGTCTGTGGCCAATCTGATATTTCTGCCATTGTAGGTTACATATCTCTTCTCCCGAGCTGCTTTCAGGATGTTCTCTTTGTCTCTGAGACTCGTAAGTTTTACTATTAGATGTCGAGGTGTTGACCTATTTTTATGGATTTTGAGAGGGATTCTCTGTGCCTCCTGGATTTTGATGCCTGTTTCCTTCCTCACATTAGGGAAGTTCTCTGCTATAATTTGCTCCAATATACCTTCTGCCCCTCTCTCTCTTTCTTCTTCTTCTGGGATCCCAATTATTCTAATGTTGTTTCGTCTTATCGTATCGCTTATCTCTCGAATTCTGCCCTTGTGATCCTGTAGTTCTCTTTTTCTCAGCCTCTTTATTTTCCATTATTTGGTCTTCTATATCACTGATTCTCTCTTCTGCCTCATTTATCCTAGCAGGCAGTGCCCCCATTTTTGATTGCACCTCATTAATAGCCTTTTTGATTTCGACTTGGTTAGATTTTAGTTCTTCTTTTTCTCCAGAAAGGGTTTCCCTAATAACTTCCATGCTTTTTCAAGCCCGGCTAGTATCTTTGAAGTCATGATTCTGAACTCTAGGTCTGACATTGTACTAATGTCCATATTGAGTAGGTCCCTGGCAGACGGTACTACCTCTTGTTCTTTTTGCTGAGGTGATTTTTTCGTCTTGTCATTTTGTCCAGAGGAGAATAGATGAATGAGAGAACAAAACGCTAACAGGTTAACAACGTCCCCAGCAAATATACTCCATACAAATCAGAAAAGACCTGAAACCAGGGGAAAAGTAAGGGAAAGAAAAAAAAAAGAAAGAGGAAAAAAAAAAACAAAAAGTAAAAGATAAAAACTGAAACAGAACAATAAAAAAAAACAGAATATGATAAAATATGATCAGGCTAGTGCATAGATCATTGTCACACACTAGATTTTGGGTGTATTTTGGTCTGTTAGAAAATAGTGCCTCCTAAAATTTTAAAGGAAGAAAGACTATATATGTACAAAATAAGGGTTGATCCAATGAAAGGATGGAAGATGACTGTAAAGATGAAAATTATAAAAGATTTTATAATGGAATTGATAAGAAGTTGTTTGAAAAAAGAAAGAAGATTAAAAAAGAAAAGAAAAAAAAGGGAGAGAAATGTGATCAGGCAGGAGACTAGAACAAGCCATATACTAGTGATTTTGGGTATATTTTGATCTGTTAGAAGAAACTGTATCTCAAAATTTTAAAGAGAGAACAACTTATATATCTATGCCAAAAATAAGGGTAACTACTATGAAGGGAGAAAATATGACTCTAAAACGAAAAATAAAAACTGTTTTTTTAAAAAAGGGATATGTAAGATGTTGGTTGAAAAAGGGAAAAAGAAAAATTCTAAAAAGAAAAAACAGTTAAAAAATTAACTTTGAAAAACTAATGAATCATGTTAAAAAAGCCATGAATTCTATGTGCAGTATTCCCCTAGCGCTGGAGTTCTCCTTGATCGGTAAACTTGGTCTTGGCTTGCTGGCTGTTCGTGCTGATCTTCTGGGGGAGGGGCCTCTTGCCATGGTTCCCAAATGTCTTTGCCGGAGGTGGAATTGTCCCGCTCTTGTTGGTCCGGGCTAAGCAAGCTGCTCGGGTTTGCTCTCGGGAGCTTTTGTTCCCTGCAAATGTTCGGTACAGCTTTGGAGGACCAGGGCAAAAATGGCAGCCTCCCAATCTCCGCCCCGGAGGAGCTGAGAACTCGGGCCCCGCTCCTCAGTGCGCCCCCAGAGAAAAGCAGTCAATCACTCCTGTCTCCCCGGTCTCCGGCCGCACTCCGTGCTCACCGGGCCTGTGATGGAGCGTTTCTCTCTCTGGCCCCTGAGTGGGTGTGGAGTCTCCACACCCAGCAGATCCCTGCGGTGCACCCCCGCGCCGCTCCTCCTGGGGGAGGAAGGGGAGTCCCCCAGCTCTGCTGCTTGTTGGGTCCCTGCTGGAGGAGCAGTGTCCCGACTGGGCCGCGGATCACAGTTTATGGCAACCCCGAGCTGAGAGCCTGCGCCTCAGCTCCGTCTCTGCAGCTGGCTTCCCCGCTCCCGATACCTGGGAGCTCTGCCGCACTCAGGCACCCCCGGTCTTTATGTGACTCCGAGGGTCCTGAGACCACACTGTCCCGCGAGGGTTCTACCCTCTGCTTAGCCACTGGAGCGACGTCCCTCAGCGGAGCCGACTTCTAAAAGTTCCGATTTTGTGCTCTGAGGCTCTATCACTTGCCAGAAGCGACCGACGGAGGCCCCCTCCCCCGCCGTCTATTCTCCCGAATATCGCGTCGGATTCACTTCTCTGCACGTCCTACTTTCCAGTAAGTGGTCGCTTTTCTGTTCAGAGAGTTGTTGCTACTCTCTTCTTTGATCTGCTGTTGAATTCGTAGGTGTTCAGAATGGTTTGATCCCTATTCAGCTGAATTCCTGAGACCAGATGAAATCCAGGTCTCCTACTCCTCTGCCATCTTCAGTAAGTACTCTCTTTTGCGGTGCTCTCTTAACTTATCAACACAGTAAATTTTAGATTAAAGGTGAATGAAGTTACCATGCTGTGATTTGTTCTTGATGAACAAATGTGGGTTTTTGGTAATCACTTTATTTTTTCAAAATTTTTGAGCCTACAATTTAATCATCTTTTCCAGAATTTTGCCAAGGATTTTAATAAAGATTTAAGTTTAAGGAATTAAATATTAGTGAACTTTGATATCTTCTGATCTCTAGTCTTCTGAGAATGCTTCCATTCATTATATATCATCTCAAAGATAAACAATAAGATTGCTAATCAGATATATGGATATATATTTTCAGCATAAAAACTTTGGAAGTAAAACTTTTCGAGGCCTGAAAACTTTAACTCACAGATGCCTAATTGTTCTCTTGATGTGAAGATAATTCTTGCTAGAAATTCTGAAAACCTAATACAAGTTGGGTGTTCTTCCATGTCAGGCTCTGGTGACATGAGGATCTTACCCAAGATTTAGTCCATTATGGTTTTCGGCTTTCCCAGCAACCAGAAAGTGAATGGTACTAATATTATACCTTCTGATTCAAATCCATTTTCTGAATTGAATCTTTTGGGATTTAAGTGCAGAAATCCCCCCTAACCACTGACACTCCTCCCTCACTCCCCATGTATCCAAACAGGTTTCATGGGCTGCCCATCTTCTTTTGTTTTCATTGGGATCATTCCAAACTGAATCACCAGAATGTCAACTATTGGCATTCCTCAAACTTAGAAAAATCCCCACTCACTTTCAGAATCTTCTACATATAGACTTATTTCTATTAAGTCTCTGAATTCCTTGAAGCCTTAGGTACATGTCCAGGAACGCTCATTGTACCTTTAACCTTTCTATGATGGCTCTCTCAAAATTCCTGCTAATTCAACAGCACTTTGAAGGTCAATATGAAGTAAAAGGACAAATTTTTTTTTTCCTTCTGCTTTCTAAAAAATGACATGGTCAATGAGGACTGTGAGATATTCTAGTTTTAATGGAATCAGACTTCTGGTGAATTTATGAGGAGATAAAGTCCCTCATCATACTGAGATCACCTCTGTATTCTTTAATACAGTTCTCTATTAGAAAATAATGTTTAAAATAATCTGTATTAGGAAAACATTATCTTCAAACACTATCTGGCTAGGGAGCCTACAGTTTAATGCCACCAAAATATAACTTTGAATTCTTTTCCTTTATTGCAACTGAAATGCTTTTTACTTCACTTCCCCTCTTAAATCTATAAGTTTTCGTACAGATGTTATGACTCCATCGTATACAGGCCTAAATTCCTCTCCTTTTCCTGTCCTTGAAGACAACAGGCCACCCAGTTCCTCCAATTGAGATTTAAAAAAAATATTTACAACAAGTAAGTAGGACTAATAGGGTTAATATTGTTACTTTGCCTTTCACCAAATGTTAATTTATTGTTTATTCTATCCATAGGCCTCACTATGCAAGTAAATAAATACCTAGGAGATTGGATATGCCTTTTGTGTATCTTGACATCTCAGGTTGAATTGCTTGTCCCTTCTACTCTGTAGCTTTGGCATATAAATGCCATTTGTCATCACCTAAGAAATACTAGGAACCCCTTCCCTTGCTCTGTTGCTTCTTGCCATGTCAGACATGGCATTGTCTATATAATCCTGTTTTGCAGTTTGTTTGCACTTTTCGTTCCTCTCTCTGACAAAAGTCCTATTTCAACTCTGTTGATCAGCTCAGAATTGTGTCAAATACATACTTCCGAGTCTCTGTGTAGTATACCCGGATTCTAGCCAGGACCCTTTGTTCTAGTGTCACAGGCCATAGTCCAGGAAACGGACATCTTCTCTTCCACCCCATCTTCAGCCTTATTTAACCTTCAACCTATTCCTTAATATCACTTGGGTCCTGAAAGTTCCTACAGTTCTCGATCCAGATCCCGAGTGTCTCTGGGGACTCAGCTCACCATTCATTCTCATAGGAGCCAGCAGAGGAGGGCTGTGGGGTTCAGGGGTGCCATGTGCCCTCCACGGTGGTCTCCGGACCAGCTGTCCGTGTGTAGGTGTCTCTGATGGGCAAAGTCCAAACTCTACCTGACAGATCGTTTCCTCTGAGAGTGGTAATAGGGTTCTTCTATGTGATGGTTCCTGCAAATCTCTTGCATTCCTCTCACAGCCAGTGTAGGGTAATGCCTCTGTATCAGAATATCTTAGAGCATGCTTCACCACAAGAATCTCTTTGGGGGTTTTCCCCTCTTCTTTTCATTTATGTAACTTTTGACACCATCTCCATTCATAGCCTCAGCTTATTTTTCTACCTGGTTGCTTTCTTCCTGAATTACTTTTGTACTCCCTATTAAGTCCATTGTCTAATAAACTAGAATGTAACAAGGTGATCCTCAAACTTTTCCCTTCACTTTTAGCAGTCACTGAAGCTTGAAAATAGAGCAAATAGAACTCTTAATCAATAACCTCGGGGAAAGAGAAACACAAAATAGATTCAGAAGGTCAGAATGTTCTTCTAATCAGTGTGAGTCACTTCCCAGCCTCCAGAACAAAAGCATTTGTGGGTCGTAGGGAACAACTGTTTTCAAGTCTTGCTAACTAAAACAAGTTAATCTCCCTCTCATTTATTTTCTCTTAAAAATAATCTCTGTATTTGAGAATCTTCAGCTAGCTTCTCAGTAGATGATACTGAGATCTCAGAAGGCTAATAATAGCTTTGTGATGTTGTAGAAAGAACATCAGGCAAGGAATCCAGAGAAATGGATTCTAATTCAAACTCCATCATTGTGTGGTTTTAAGCTAGTCAGCTGAACTCTGAATCTTGTTTCCTGATCTAGTAAACTGAGGCAGAAAACAGTCCCTGCTTTTCACTGGGTATTTATAAGGTCAGGTACACACACATACACATATATATGTACACATGTATAAACACACACATATTTTGCAAACCGCATACTGCTGCACAAATACTACATTTTAGGTAATTATCATTGCACTTTAAAGTTAGCTTGGCATCTTAGAGCCCTTATAAAAGGAACAAGCTAGAATGAACAATCCTAGACTCTGATTTGTAGCAGAGCTGGCTGTATGAAATTGAGCAAGTCATTCAAACTGTTGGAGAAATTCCCCATGATATGAAATAGGGATGATGAGAATCTCTGGCCTTCCTCCAGAAAGTTTTGCTGTCTGGCCCAAGGCTCCACCTCTTCCCCTAAAGAATGATACCAGGAAGATTCACTCTTCAGGGAGCCAAGCACCTCTATCCACTTTTCAACTCATTCCTTACCCTAAGAGTCCATCCAGACAACACATCCAAAGACAAAACAATAACACCAATACTTAGGCAAGACAAACCTTGTATAACAGTTAATTGAGGTGGAGGTAGGAGGAACTGACATTTCCTTACACTAGGATATTTTACACTACGGTGTACAATTTGATACTCTAGTATGTTATAGTTGGGTATAGAATAACTTGAAGTGAACCTAATACACTTTCAGTTTATAGCTCTGGAAAGCCATACCACCACTTATTGGTTAACTGATTTCCTACCTATAATTCTTCTATCACACAATTCAGCCAGGGCTATAGATTCAACCATGATTTATACTGACAAGGCTTGAGAGTTAGGGGAGAAGATCATCAGTGGGTAGAGACTCAGGTACATGACATAGATGCTATGGAACCCAGAGCCCAAGTCTGTGAGCACAAAGGAGAGAATGCAGTATGTGTGTGTGCATACACGTACACACAAACACACACACAGGTGTACACATCTGAAATGGCATCAGGGCCGAAAACAAATATTGCCACAAATATTGATGTGTTCTGATTTCAGGAAAACCTATTAGAGGGGGCCTTGCTTTATAAAATTGAAAACTTCTGAGTAAATATTGCTCGACTGAATCTTTTATGAAATGCAGTAGAAAACGCATCACAGTGGAGCCTTCCTGGTTGTAAGAGGTATACCCTTAAGAGCAGGTGGCCACATTGCCAGGGACACATCCTCACCAAGACCTCAGTATGGAGTGGCACAGGGTGGCAACCCACCCTGAGGTCTCCAGAAATCCCTGAAGTTTCTCTAATTTCATGTTTTCTCATTATCAAATGGGGAGAGCAAATGTTTTGTCACTGTGGTGAGAGGGTTAAAAGATACCTTTTTATTTTCTGGGAAAAGCAAGATTGGATGGAGACATGGGTTTTCCTTTGCACAGAGTGAGCAGCTTCTGCACACTATCCCCACAGCTCAGAAAATTCAAACTAAAAAGAAATGACAAGCTACCCGTTACAGGTCTCCTGCAAAGACCTCGGACTGTGGAGAGTAAATGAAGCCACAGATCTGCATCAATAGGGATCCACGGTTACATATTTGAATCTGAGGGGTCACATACTTGGATTTTTAAAGGTTAGAATACAGATCGGTAGATTTGAGGATAATAATTTGCATCATTAGAGGAGTCTTCACATGACCAAAGAGTCACCACCGCATTTCCTTTAGTAGAGAGTTTCCCACCTAACTTTACAGCTCTAAATCACCTGCGTTTATAGAACCACCACTGCAGTTGACTCTTGCTACATCCCTGTCCTAGAGGAACACACTGTTAAGTCATATAATGAGGCAGTTCTAAACTCTTTAGTAATTAATGCCCTTGGAACAGGTCCAAGACTGGAATCCACTGAAATGGGTCCAGTTCTAAGGACAGACTAGCACATTTTATATAAAAAGAGAGAGATACAGAGCTAGAGTCAGAGATCGAGGGCTCTTTTTAGTTTGTTTTGTTTTTGATTTTTACTAACTGAAACAACTATAATAACTTGAGATATTCTTCTGATTCAGTGGCCTATGTGTTCCATGCAAATTTTTATTTGGACAGTCGCCAGATCTCCAGGGCATCCTAAATGTAGTAATGGACTATTTCAAAAGATACTTCTAGAAACCTCCTGAAAACTCTACATGCCAAGGCTACACAGATGCTGCTTATTTCAAGACAGGGGGAACAAACTAACAAATAGCATTATGGATGGTGAATTGGGAATCAGTATCTTATGCTCTAAGCTATGTACACAGTCAAAATAGTCAAATGCAAAGTGAAAACTTCCTTCTGCCCTTTACCTGTCTGAATTTTTTTGACAGTTCCCTCTGGCTCCTTGAGTTCTCTGGTATCGTGTAGACTTAATCTTTATAGAACAGAGCTGGGTTCATTTTAAACCCCCCATCTCAGATGCTACATTCAATTTCAGATAGATGCCTTCCTGATTCTGCAAAAATGTAGTCTTCCACACGGCTCGCAGAATAAGAAAAAAAAATGGAGTTAATAGTCTGACCAACACCCAGATCGGCCAACCTCACCAGATTTAATCCGAGGTTTGGTAAGTCACCATACAGAAAAGCAGTCTTTTGGAGGCAACACTGCTTGCTAGCATGCACATCAACTTTGGGAGAGGGCAGAACCCCAGCTGCCTGAATACTCTCTCAGGCTGCATCTCCAAGAGCAGAAAGAGCTCTTCAGTTTTGGTGAAATGAACTTTCCCCCAGCTAATCAAAATGCCACTTGGTTGGCTGACTGAAATATCCTCTGACCCAGTAAGCCTGCACACCTTTTCACAGCTACCCTCTGCCCAGGGAGAAGTCAATAAAGAAACAAAATGCAAATAAATTAGCATTCATCACTGCCGATATAGTATAAATATTTATAAGGGAAAGATGCCGCAATTTTGAGTGATACCATGATCTTGGCCCCACATAAACAGTTAAAAACAGCCATACTTGTGAGATTGCACTTTGCGTTTTTTTTTTCATTTCACATCACCATAATCACCTAATAAATATTTAAATGGACCCATTTGCTGTAACTATAAAAGAACCGTGTAAACTTGTTGTCATCTAGACACATTAGCCGTGGTGGAGTCAATGAATTTCAACAGTCACTTAATATTGCAGCCACCAGCTACCTTAAAACTGCCAGCCCCAGCCTGCCAGGGAGCTACTGTAACAGTCCTGCTCACTAACTCCAGAGCAAGACACGAGCTTCATTATGAATGCGAGCACTGCCACTCTAATTAGGCCTGGGAGAAGTTTAACAACCATCCTACAGTCTTGCTGCTGACAAATGTAAAAATAAAGCCTTGTTCGAATTAGCAATGTGAAGTGAGAAGGTCTAGAAGCACCAACTGTCTGACCGGCCCTGGAACAGCTCTAATCTATAGTGGGGTTATTTCGGTTCATAAACTGCTAGTATGTTACCTGCAGGAGGTCTCCCCTGTAAAATGAATTATAGTAAGCTATATGTGATAATTAACCATGCATTAGCAAATATCTTGAAACAGGGAGGCTCTGTTTTCTCTGTATTTTGACTAATAAAAGCATGAATTTGTTCAACAAATGATCATTTAGGTTGTGGGATTCTAACCATATTGGAAGGACACAGTGAGTAATACAACATTGTGCTGGTCTAAAGGGTTTCCTTACCCAAACAGGCTGCTTAATAGACTGGCTCCATACTATGATGCTATTCACAGACCTAAAAACCACAGCGTTGAGAAGACAAATACAATATACATTTAAAATAATATGAACCTTGTGCTCTTACTTACTCTAAAATCACCCTATATGTGACAATTAAAAAGAAAAAAAAAACCATGGCTGAAGTTCTATTTCAGAAAACAACGATATATTTCATTTAAAATAATTTAAAAACAACCCCCCTGACTTTGCAACAATTAAAAAATATATATAATTGTATGATTTTTTACAGAGCTGTTTCCTGAGAATTTTCTTTAGAAGGTTTCAAACATGCTCTGCAAGTGAAAATTAAATGACAACACTGAAACACCCACCCCCACTAATTTTTGAACTAATCCATCATCCAAAAGGATGCACGTGAGCACAGCTAATGGGTATCAGTGGCTGGGGAAGAAGTGTTTGGAGTGCTGGATTGGCTGGGCTCTGGGAGGGTGCTGAGAAGGGTTGCAGATGCATCTCCAATCGTCAGGGGGTTCGGTGAGAACAGGGGCCCAGCTGTTTCCATCATTACAGGAAGCTGTGAACAGAGGCTGCAGCATAGGTGATGGCAATAAATGCTTTCAAATTCGCAGACTTTCCCCTTGTCCTGCAGGACACCGATTGCTTTCTTATAAAAGGTAAAATTCTTTCCCCCCCCTCATCTTCTAACCTCACAGTTAAAATGCATATTTATATGTAGTATATATAAACACACACACACATACTTACACAGATCTAAAAATAATCCAGACAGACCGCTAAGGCAGCTTCAGATTTTATCCCAAATATGTGACCAATAGTTCTGCTTTAAATAGTCTATCCAAACCCATCAATAAGTTGAGGTTATCCTGTCTAAGCAGTTTCAAGAGTTTATGTGTTTATACCTAAATTGGTTCCATGGGATAGTAATAGATGTTATGCTAAAGAGGTTCTGTGGTCAGATATATATGAGAATTTCTAGATTAAGTAAAGTGACATAGGTTTCTTTACTACAGGACTTCTCAGAGCCTTTACTACCACCATGGGAAATACTGGCTCAGCGTAAACGTTAGGTACACATGGCTAGTCCTCATTGGAAAGAATATCCAGCATTACAAATGTTTCCCAATAATGCAGAGAGATAAAAAGAGATGCTGATTCTGAAGATTCCCTGAAGGACCTGGTGGGCTAAGGGATAGTCACCAGCAAATCTGTCCTTCCAGTAAAAGGACAGAACTCCCTATACGCAATAAGAGGACACCTAATCTTATGTGGGGCTGAGGGCTTTCCTGGCTTGGCTAAGGAGCTATCCTTTTGATAATCAAAACACCCTTCAGCTGCAACCCATTCACCCACTCCAGGTTCTGCAGGAAAATCACAAGGCAAACATGTAGATGTAAAACATCTCAGCAAAGAATCTTTCTTTTCCAAGTCAAAGCATTTCTACTCTTGATCGCTGAGCACCTATCAGGAAGGAACAAGTGGGTGGCCATTAGCCTTCGTGAGGGAGGTGAAAACACACCTCGCTTCACACAGTCTTTCTAGCTCAGACCATCCTCATAGCCTGGCTTGATGTATGACAATTTCCTTTTTGAGCAAGAACTCTCTCTCTTTTCACCTCCCAATATACTGGGTGGCTGGAACTCAGACTATAAACTCCTATGAAAGCAGAGATCTGCACACTGAGTAAAGATCCTGGAAGGGAAAATGGAAGAACACTGGTGTTGAAACAAGCTCCAGACTTTGCTCTGTGAAGTATGGGGACTTGGGGTTTGGCGTAGGAGCCTGGAGAGACCCACTGAAAGGAGAATAAATGTGGATCCTGCAGGTACCAACAAGTATCTTTGAAGGTTGGTGGCAAAGGAATGATCTCCATTACCTAGTTCCTCAGTACTGCCCTCTGCATCTCTCCACAAACACATTTTGCTGAAATTTGTAAGAATTTTAGTTTATGTCCTTGAGTAAGATTGGAATTGTATCTATAAGGTGATTTGAATTTATCAGTGCTGGGCTTCAGGCTCTCATAAAGTGTTTGTGGGAGTCTGAGACCACATGAGAAAATAACGTATTGTGGTAAGTTGGTCTTATGTTCCCTTGTCTAGTGGAAAAGGCTCAGGCTTAGAATTGATCAAACAGACACGGGTTCAAATCCTGCCTCTGCCAGATACCAGGATAGTATAATTAGGCTCCCTGAGCCTCAAGTTCCTCATCTATAAAGTCGTGATAACAAGACAGTACATGTAAAGTGCCCAGCACACAGTAGCAGCTGAGTAAATAAGGATTACCCCTCACTCCCTAACACTGCCTAATACAGAGGCTCATTCTGCAATTATACCCTAGTGCTATGAGCCATTGTAGACCTAGGTAGAAAGAGGGAGAGAAATCTCTGAGCATATGCTTAAATAGTAGCTGGTCTTTCTGAGCATTTATAATAGATGTGCCAAGGCTTTGTGCAAAGCAGTTTTTTTGTTCATTTATCCTATTTAATCTTAACAACCTCCCTAAGATTTGGAGATTCCATTTCTAGTCAATGAAAGTCAAAGATTAAAAAAAAAATAAATCCCTGGTGATGAGAGTGGTTTCTTTCACTCCATTCTGCTGCCATCAAGACTGATCTTAAAGCCCTGCACTGTTTCTGCACTATTTATTCATCAGAATGGTATTATTGACTGGGCTTGGGAGAGAGTGTTAAGAGTGCCCCCTTTTGGTCCTTGAAAGCCTTACAGCTTATCTGGGAGAATTAGGTGTGAAGCCTCCTTAGGCTCTTTGCAAGCGCATTCAGGGTTATTTGTGTCTCGTACTGTTGTGTCCCCCGGTCGGTCTGTATGTGGCTTTTACATTCCTTAATAAAGTAATAGACATGAAAGAATTCTGTGGCTGACGCCAGCAGCCACAGAGAACACCAAGTCTAAAGTCAGCTAAAGGTAAACATATGGAGCCATCCAAGGAATGTGGCAATAAAAATTGGAACATATGACAGAGCCTCCCCTCCCCCCTCTATTTTTCTGGGATAATTGTGTCAAGGGGGGGGGAAAGCAGCTCTTTGCAGACAGCAAGCCTTCATTGTGATCTGCTGTCCTCTGGCAGGGAGAGCCAGTCAAAGAATCTTTCAAGAAATAAGCTTTTTTTTTTTTTTCCTGACTTGAGTGTTCAACTACCAAAAATCTTTCAAATCAAATCCAAAGACAATTATTTATTTTCCAGACCTAATTTAATAGCAAAAACACCCCTGGAGGACTGAATGTGGTATTTGACTTTTACTTGGGCCACTCTGGGCATCACCAGCAGCTTTATTCTCCAAAGTGTGACTTTGCAGTGAGCTCCATGGCCCACAGAGCTGTCCAGGGGCACTGGCGGGGAGCCTCACTCCCCTCACAGCAGCAGCCCCGGGGGCCAGGCCAGAGACAGAACATAAATAATGCTTCTCAGTGCAAGTTTAACTCGGTATTTCTTCCCCGTGGCTCATACTCTTCATGCTCATGGAGGGAAAACATGACCCCAGTCTGTCCCCAGACCACCTTCCCAGCCTTGTCTGACACTACAGTGGCCCCACCGGGGGCCCGTTCCACCTGTCTTGTGAGATTAGGTGATGCTCCCCCCGCTCATCCAGCTTTTGCTTCTGCTGCGCCATCACCTCTATCTGCAGCATCCGCATCTCTACCAATTGCATTAGGCTTTAAAACATGTGCTATGGAGTTCAAGTGATGGATTAAAATCCTGACTTCACTATTTACTACATATATGTTCTGGAT
The DNA here is from genome assembly GCF_003265705.2 of Callorhinus ursinus. Taxonomy (NCBI): domain Eukaryota; kingdom Metazoa; phylum Chordata; class Mammalia; order Carnivora; family Otariidae; genus Callorhinus; species Callorhinus ursinus. The sequence goes on from NW_027397096.1 coordinate 15,950,558, forward strand.
AAAGTGAACTGGCCTCTTGGTGCCTCTCTGTGTATCTGTAAAATGAAGACTATACAGGACCAATTCACTTCATAGGGCTATTGAGGATGAAATGAGCAGATGGTTCAGCCAGTACCTGGCACATAGTAAGCACTGTGTAACTTTCAGTTACTATTATAATTATTATTATTAACCCCACTATGGAAATACCACTCACTCTTCAAGAGACATATCAACCTCGGTTCATCCATGAAAACCCCCAGGGAGTTTCCCTTTCTAGCCTCCTTTTATTCAATTGTTCTACCTCCTAGGTTTTTATTCCTTTATTACACTGTTTGTTAGTCAGACCTGAAATAATTTCACTTAGTTAGTAGTCATTTATTAAACACATACAGCGTGCAGAGCACACTGCTGGAGATACAATGATGGACCAAACACAGGAGTTCCTTCCAAGGAAGCAAAAATACAAGGGAAGTCATGGCCAAGGCTGATTTCAGTAGGAGGTTGAAAGTGCTGAGTGCTATGAAGCCCAAGCAAGAAAGATGTCTTTGGTTAGGGAGGGGGTATAGAGGAAGGAGAAGTCAATGTAAGTTGAGGTGATCAGGAAATGCTTTATGGAAAAGATGGTGTTTGCAGTGGATCCTTCAGGCTTTGAGTATTTAAAGAAGAGGAGGGAGGTAGGGAAGGCAAAGGCAGAGAGACAAGTGACTGACTATTTGCATCTGCCATTCCAACTAGGGTGTTGGCCCCAAGAAACCAGAGTTCATTTCCAAAGTGCGCCACCTTGCCATTAGGCACATTAAGAGGTCATAGGCCAGGAAAGGGAACCAAGAGCAGCATGGGGTAAAGGCTAGGGAGATTTGACAAGATGAGGGGAAAAGGGATAGTCCCTGGGGGATGGGACTGGGAAGGGCAACCCATTAATCTCAGTGGAAGATTTGGTACTCTAGAACATTCCAGGTGGTGTTCTAACACATGTAATCCAGTCCAAGGGGGCACAGTACGTATTCTTGAGTGGCTGGTCCAGCAGATGTAAAGGGAGTTTTCCTGAGCTTCTGATTGAAAGAGAAGGTGGGCTCTGCCCTGGGTCAGGAGCTGGCAGAGGTTGTGGACAAGAGAGGTAGGGTGAGTTTAAAACTCTAGGCCCAGAATGCTTGGACAATAGGGGGCTTAGTAAACTAGCTCCCTGCATGCAGGGATGCCTGGGCCTCTACTGTGCCCCAGTGCCAGGGCTGTACTGTAGGACACCATGTTGAGTCTAAGGGAAGCTGCAGCTTGAATGTGTTTGTGGACTACCGAGGTGCATAACAGAAGACATCAGACCTGGGACATCAGACCTGGACTGAGTTCGTTAGCTCTGTGGCTGAGCCAATCATCCAATACTCTCAGCTGCATTGCTTTCATTTGTCAAATGTGGCAATTCATATGTAATATACTAGGTTCAAAAGAGAGCACTATGTAAAGGGTCTAGGGTAGGTTCACAGATCAGCAGTATTGGCACCACCTGGGAACCTGGTAGAAATGCAGAGTCTCAGGTCCCACTCCAGACCTGCTGCATCAGAATCTGTATTTTAACTAGATCCCCAGGTGAATCATAGGCCCCTTAGAGTTTAACACAGCACTAGGAGAATGCATGACTAAGGTAGATGCTCCAAGTGGGCGCGCCTGCTGTTGTTTTCATTGCTCTGTGGATTCCTGGCCTGCTGGTCACCAGGTGTGACTAATTCCACCCTAGATTCAGAGCAGAAGAGATGTTTTCAAAGGCGTTCCTACTGGTTAAAGGTCTGAGTGGGACTGACCCCGCCAGGGAATGCCTCTCATAAATTTTTGTAGACTCGTAGTGACTTGCACGGTGCCCTATGCAACATGCACACACTCACACACATAATGCACACCAGGCTTTCTGGAAAAGCCAAACATGAATTTGCTAATCCATGAGCAGCGAGGTCTCTCTCCTTATGCCTAATTACTCCTCGATTCTTGCTCATTCCTTTGGTTTCCAACCTAGCACACCTTGCAATTTCACACTTACAAATTTGCTTTCCACTCACTGTACTAGTAGCTATTAAACACCGCTGTCTTGATTCTCACTGAATAAAGGCCCATAATCCCTGCTACAGTGAAAATCCTGTGTCCTGTTGGGAAGCCTGGGAGAGGCTCTTCTCTAAACCAGAAGGATGGAGGTCGCTAGACACCCTCCCTCCCTTTTTGCTCTGGCTCACCAGATGGTTCTGGCATTTCACCTCCTCCCACCCCTCCTCCCACCCCATAATCCTCAAATCAATCCATTAAAATCCCATTTTGTGTGGTATTGGCTCCAATCTTCCTGTGCTGCATCCCCAGAGTTCACTGATGGAAAAGGCAGCCTCCCAACACCATACAGTGTAGGCAGAAAGAGTTAAAACATGGGCTATAGAATGCAACTGGCAGATTTAGTACAAGCTAAAAGGTCTCAGACCACATATGTAGCCACTTATTGTCTGACCTTGCATAAGTTATGTATCCTACCCAAGCCTCAGTTTGCCTGTGTATGAATTGGGGGAATAATTGTACACAATTCAGTGATATTATCCATGTAAAATGTTTAGCATAGTTTCTGGCACATAATGAGTACTCCATAGATGTTTGCTATTAATATTAGGCTCACCTTACACAAAGAGGTTACTCTCTGCCCTCCTTTTCCCATTTAATAAGCAAACAGACAGCTCAGACTTGGAACAGAGTTCTGGTGAGCTCCACCCAAATGGAAGCCAAGTGGTGCCTCATAATCCCTGAAAAAACAACAGGTAACCTCCAAACTACACACCCAAAGGAGCCAAGACCAATGCTTTAGTGCCCATTAGTCCTCGTCTGGCTTTCTATAGGAAATGTGACCACTTTTTTTCAGCAACTATAATTTGTGGATTAATTAGACTATTTGATTTTCTTTCTCTTTCTTTCTGATGGCCAGAGGGCCTCATTAGCACCTCCATTAGCATTTGGTCAGGGAAGGAAGAAGCAGTGGTTAAGTTCCAACACTCTGAAGCAGAAGAAAGGAGCAGAGGAAGAATTAAGTTTTCTCTCTGGGATCCTGAGTGTGAGATATGGAGAGGGGTGAGCAATTACCCATGCACACATCACATGTTTATCAAACTCCGGCTGTGTGCACAGTATGCCTCTAGGCATGGTAAGGGGTAGAAGAAGCAAACTATACTTGGGGACAACAACAGATACACACAGAAAAACAAATCCATGATATGGAAGTAAAACAGCAATAACAAAGCAGATCTCATTCATGTTTCCTCTTGGAGTTTGTTCCCTCATGCATAAAATGAAGAATTTAGACTATAGTAAAATCACAGACTTTCAAGACTGAAAGGAACTATGGAGGTCTTCTATGCCAACATTCTTTTCTTTTCATTTTTTTAAAGTTTTTATTTATTTGACAGAGAAATAGAGCACAAGTAGGCAGAGTGGCAAGCAGAGGAGAGGGAGAAGCAGACTCCCCGCTGAGCAGGGAGCTCAACTCGGGACTCGATCCTAGGATCCTGGGATCACGACCCAAGTTGAAGGTAGACGCCTAACCGACTGAGCCACCCAGGCGGCCCTGCCCACATTATTTGCTTTCCTAAAATATGGCCTATCAGAATTGGACACACCTCCAGAGACAGGACTCCCACTATCCCAGCTATCAAGAGATGGCTCATAATGATATTTTACTGAAACCCTATCCTCCCTGTAACTTCCTCATGTTGGTATTACTTCTGAAAGCTGGCCAATTCTCAGAAAGCCAGTACTCAGAGTAGCCAATTCTCCTAGTGGTGAATGCCTTCTGTGCCAATTTGCAGAAAGCCAGTCTGTCAAATGTCCAGGCTGATCTTCAGCTGGCAGGCTCCAGTAAGGCTGTGTCAATTGTTACAACATTTTGTACCCGTGATAGATAACCACTGCCCAACTTGGCTCTTCCAGTCCCCACTATGACCGCAATATCTCAGCACCTTCCCCAGTACTTACTTAACCTTCCCATGATCCAGAAGCCAAAGGCTTGATGCCTAGTACAACAAGGGGGTCCTCTAGGGCTTTAGGAGGGCCCTACAGCCAATATCCCTCTGACTGGACCTTGCTTGAGCTGAACTGATTAGAAATATTTTCACATTATCCCTGTGATGTCTTTACTCTCTGGACCAAATGGATTAAACCTAAGTATCTTTCTATAAGTATTTGAAGATAAGCATCCAACTTACTAACTCTGAATATTCCTCCTTTTTTTTCTGTCACTTTCCATCTGAATGTGTTCAACTGGGCCACTATCCCTCCTTGGTGTGATATTCCTGGTGAAGGGTGAATAAGACAGAATGGAGAAGTCCCACTGCCCTTGCAATGGATACGTTATCCCCCGCCATATTGCCATAGATAATGTCACCTTTAAGAGGCTTATCACATATAATTCTAAGACACCAAAGACAGCCAAACACAAGGCATTATAAGACTAATGTCCAGTTGAGGATTAAGCTACTGAGTGGCCTCAGCTCATAGGAGTTGAGATCATTAACAGCTGAAGTGCTGATTCTTTGGAGGATGTTCAACTTGAGAGGCTTGAGGAGGAGCAGAGGAAAATAGTTACAGGTGGGAACAACTACATCAGCAAAGGAGAGAAAGCAAGAACATCTCCAGGGTAGCACTGAGGAAAAGTGAGTAGAACACATTGGAATAAGATCTTCCTAAAGGAAGTAGGGAGAAATGGAAAAGGTGAAAGGGTCGGGTGGGGTTGGGGGTCTGGATGCTATTTTGCAAGTAATGTGGAGTCACAAAAAGTTTTAGCTGGGTAGGGCTATGGTCATAGCACAGTACTAGAAGAATAATTGATGATATGACAAAGAAACTAGAGAGGCAGGGGTACAGGTTAAAATGTCAGGGGAATGGGAAAGAAAGAGATACATTCAAAAAGCATGAAGAAGGGGGCACCTGGGTGGCTCAGTCTGTTAAGTGTCTGCCTTTAGCTCAGGTCATGGTCTCAGGGTCCTGGGATTGAGCCCCGCATCAGGCTCCCTGCTCAGCGGGGAGTCTGCTTCTCTCTCTGCCTCTCCCCCACCCCAGCTTGTACACTCTTTTTCTCTCACTCACTCTCTTTCTCTCAAATAAGTGAAAAAAATCTTTAAAAAAAAGCATGAAAAGTTGGAATAAGTGTGATGGATGACCAAATGGATTATAGTAGAGGGAGTGGGTGGGGCAAGAGTTGCAGGAATAAAGAAAATATTGTACATTTGAGTGTAGGGGACCAGAAGAATAAATAGCACATTGAGAGGGACAAGACATTCAAGAAAGGGAGCCTGGTAATGGCAAGTTCATACACAAATCTCCTGAATTCCATGTGATGGTACAATCCTCTATGGAGGCATCAAGACGACACTTGGAATTATGAAACAAGTAGTATATTCTAGAAAGTTCCCTATCAGAGTAAATTATTCATTTTATAAATTAGACTTCTGATTTTATTTTCATGCTTGACCAAGTGTTACCTGACAGGGCTGGGATAAGCAGCTGGGAGTATTTCCTGAGTTATGAGGGTCCTAAGGATTATATTCAGTTGTAAATGGCAGATCCCAAGATTGCCAAAGGCCATTAGAAGCATTCTGATAGGAATCAAAGTCAACATCAGGAAGAAAATGCCATGAGTCAAGTCCAGAAAAAAAAGGAGGGTGGGGAAATCTGGTTTGTGGAAGAGCAGAGTAGCAGAGATGTAGAAACAGGTAAGTTGAGCAGTGTAAGCCCAAGGCTGTGTGTGAATGGTTGGAGAACTCCTTTTTATGAATGATAATGACAATGATGACAATCTTAGGTGATTACAAATGCAGCTGAATCATGGGATAGGAATGGTAAACCTGTGCTGAAAGAATGAATGCGTGTTGATGGAAGGATGCAGCATCATTTGCGCATTAGGCTTGGCCACAAGAAACTTAGGTGGGTATTTGAAGCTTCAGTTCATGGACACGACATCCCTTCCAGCAGTGAAAACATAAAGATGGATCTGACTGCTATGAACTGCACAGCTGTGTGCAGTGAAATAGTAAGTACTACCATTTATTGGGAGCTAAGTGCCAAGTGAGATGATGATGCCTTTTCATATATTAGTTCTCATCATTGCAATAATCCTGAAAAGGAAGCTGAAGATACTGAAGCTGAAAGCCATGAAAAAACTCAAGTCTAAGTGACAGGTCCAGGATATAGTTCAGGTTTTTCTGTTCCTCGATGCTTAGTAAAACACTCATTTGTTCAAATCTAGGCACAAAGGCCGTGGGCTAAGTTATAAAAGTGTGGTTGAACTTAGAGCATAAGTCCTTACTCTTCTAAATTTTCCTCAATTCACACCAGCGTCACTCAAATAGGCTTTAGCTCTCTTTGTCAAAGACAAAACAAAACATGTCCTGCATGTCCTTTCCCAGCTTGTTAATCCCTACTCTGGACTCTTCTCTAAAGACAAAACAAAACATGTGCTGCATGTCCTTTCCCAGCTTGTTAATCCCTACTCTGGACTCTTCTCTAAAGACAAAACAAAACATGTCCTGCATGTCCTTTCCCAGGTTGTTAATGCCCTACTCTGGACTCTTCTCTACCATCTTCTTAAAAGAGTTGGACCCTTTCTGCCTCCATTCTGTCATTTTCCACCGGCCTGGTGCACTTCCCCACACCACTGCACCACAGAGCTTTCCAGAAGGTCACCAATGACCACCAAGACCCTCAATCCAAAGCACCTTCACCCTCCTTGACCTCAGAGTGGCATTCAAAATGCCGACTGGGGCGCCTGGGTGGCTCAGTTGGTTAAGCGACCGCCTTCGGCTCAGGTCATGATCCTGGAGTCCCGGGATCGAGTCCCACATCGGGCTCCCTGCTCAGCAGGGAGTCTGCTTCTCTCTCTCTGACCCTCTTCCCTCTCATGCTCTCTATCTCTCAAATAAATAAATAAAATCTTAAAAAAAAAAAAAACAAACCTGCCGACTGCTCCCTTCCTTGAAATGCATTCTTCCTTTGGCTTCGGAAACTTTACAAACTCTTGGTTTTCTTCTTACTTATTTGGCGGCTTCTTTGCCGCCTCATCTCATCTCTCTTTATTTTGCCTTTAAATGTCAAAGTTCCTCAAGGTGCAGTCCTAGAAGGTCTTCTCACATCACTTTTTAAAGCTCTTCCCCTGGGCAATTGTGTCCATTATGATCTATGTGACCCCCAAATTTATATCTCTAGTTCAGATCTGTTCTGCGCTCCAGATCCATATACCTGACTGTTTATTATAGGTCTTACAGATCCCTGTGGATCAATGTGTTCAATACTGAAATCATCTTTTTATGTCTTCCACCGACCTCTTCCACCTCCCCAAATCTCCATGTTCCTTATCTCAGGAATGCACAACTCTCCTCCAATTGCCAAGGCTTGAAACCTTTATCTGTACCACTTTCTGTATCGAGTCAATCAGTAAGGTCTCTTGATCTTATTTCTTATTTTTTAAAGATTTTATTTATTTATTTGAGAGAGAGAGCGTGCGTGAGAGGGAACACAGGCAGAGGGAGGGGGAGAGGGAAAGGGAGAGGGAGAGGGAGAAGCAGACTCCCAACTGAGCAGGGAGCCTGATGCAGGCTTGATCCCATGATCTGGGGGACTCAAGCTGAAGGCAGTCACTTAACCAACTGAGTCACCCAGGCATCCCTTTACTTTATTTCTTAAATAGCTTCAAATCAATAGATTATAAGTTCCTTGAGGACAGAGATGAAATCTCTTTTACTTAATACATCATATGGTACTTAGCAAAGAGTAGACTACATAAATAAATGAATAAATGATGTAATGTCACTTCTTACCATTTCTACTATTGCTCTTCTAATACAAGCTGCTATCATTTCTGAGCTGGACTACTCATCTCAGAGGGTTGGTTGGAGAAGGATTAAATGTATGTTAATATATGTAAAATACTTGGACAGTGTTTGGTGCATTGTATGTCTTCAGCAAATGCTAGCTGTCCTCATTAGTAGTCATAGCAGTAGTGGTACAGATCCTGATAAGGAACATAAGTAAATGCACTGTCACAGACTCTGAGGTATAAATGCATCTATTTGATTTTATAACAAAGATATTTCCATGTAAACCAGCCCTGCAAAAAGCATTTGAAAAGTAAAGGACTTTGTGGGAAAACTGAAACCCTCATACATTATTGGTAGGAATATTGGTGTGGCCCTTTGGAAAGGAGTTTGGCAAACAGTTCCTTAAGGGGTTAAACAGAGTTACTATGTGACCTAGCAAGTCCATTCCTAGGTATATATCCAAGAGAAATGAAAACACAGTCTCACAAAAACTTGTGCATGAATGTTTACTGTAGCTTTATTCATAATAGCCAGTAAGTGTCAGTAATCCAAATCCAAGTCCAGCAACTGATGGATAAAAATGTGATATATCCATATAATGAAATGTTATTCAAGAATAAAAAGTACTGGGTGCTTGGGTGGCTCAGTTGGTTAAGCAACTGCCTTCGGCTCAGGTCATGATCCTGGAGTCCCGGGATCGAGTTCCGCATCAGGCTCCCTGCTCAGCGGGGAGTCTGCTTCTCCCTCTGACCCTCCCCCCTCTCATGTGCTCTCTCTCTCTCATTCTCTCTCTCAAATAAATAAATAAAGTCTTTAAAAAAAGAAAAAGTACTGACACATGCCATGGCATGAATGAACCTTGAAAACATTATGCTAAATGAAAGAAGCCCGTCATGAAAGACCACACGTTGTATGATCCCATTTATAGGAAATATGCCAAATAGGCAAATCTATAGAGACAGAAAGTAGATTAGCCAGGTTGCCAGAGCTGGGGAATTGGGGAAATGGGAAGCGACTGCCAATGGGTACAGGGTTTCTTTAGGGATGATAAAATGTTTTAAAATTGACTGTGGTGATGGTTGCATAACTTTGTACTAAAAACCAATGGATAGTACACTTTAAATGGGTGAATTGTATGGTATGTGAAATATATCCCAAAACAAGAAAAAAAGATAAAGGCCAACATGAAGGGAGAATCTGAGAAAACCACTGTTCTGGGACATCATTTTTCTCGGAGCCATTCCTTTTCCAATTCCCATCTTGATTATCTCTGGTGTGACTGAAGAACAGAAAGTCTAATTTGTTAAAGTAAATTACCATTTAAAATCTTCTCTTGGCAAACTTCCTGCTTAGCAAAAACTTCTACAGAAGATAAGTAGATTTTGCAAATGCTTTGGGTAGCATTTCTGTGGCCTGTTCCATAGAGGGAAAACTTCAGGTCATACATTTTAAGTACTTTTGCAGTCTACTAATGATTCCTGAAAGCTCACAATCTGCTTTTTTCCTCTCTCTTCTCTATTAGATAAGAATAGTCCCATAATGATGCAACTAAAATCAGGCACCCCTTGTGATGTTACTGAAAGAAAGCCAATCATGCCATTCCTTATGACCATATCCATTCATTTAAAACCCAAAGAGTAGAAAATGGGAGGAAAATGGAGTAGTGCCAGGCCCTCCTTAAGGACTAGGGAACATAGGGTGAAGAAGACAACAAAAGTCCTATTCTTGTGGAGTTTATAAATCAAGAAAAAAATGATGAAAATAAGGCAAGTTAAGGTGATATTTTAGAAAGTGGTCAAGATGAGCCCATTGGAGGACTTGAAAAACACTTTCTTTGAAGTAGGACATATATTAAAGAAAACTGATGAATTTTCACAAAATAGACACACCTGTATCACTAGCATTCAGGTCAAGGGGTAGAATATGACCAGCATCCTAAAAGCCATCTTAAGGCTCCCTCTCAGTCACTATCCCCCAGAAAGGTACTTCACCCATGAGAAGGTAACATTTTGACTTAATACAACCCATTTTTTAAAATAATTTTTTATTGTTATGTTAATCACCATACATTACATCATTAGTTTTTGATGTAGTGTTCCATGATTCATTGTTTGTGCATAACACCCATTGCTCCACGCAGAATGTGCCCTCTTTAATACCCATCACCAGGCTAACCCATAATACAACCCGTTTTGTTTCAATTGGTAATACTACATTGAAATGAATGTGTAATATATTGTACTTAATACAAGAGATTGTATTAATTTAAAACATACTCCATGTCTTCTTTTAGGTTGTGAATCCCCTGAATACAAAAAAAGTATGTGTTTTTTATATTAATTCAATATATGTTAAACAAGGACCCAATATGTGTTGGGTACTAAATACCACAAAGAATAAAACATTATTCTTGAATGCAAGATACTCACATTATTATATATACCCTCCCAAATATACTGTATATATCCTCCCAAACAATATGTATTACATAACTATATATTACACATATATAACAATAAATGGTATCTAATGCTTATATATATATATATATACATATATATATATATATACATGATTAATGAGGCTGAAAAAAGAGGAGTGGTCAGTTCTACCAGGGAAGGGGGCTGAGCAATGTCAAGATAGGCTTCAGAGAGGAGGTGATGTTTGAACTGAGTTTTGAAAGAATTCCCCTCCTCCTATGGACCTAGCGTTCTCTGAACAAAGTAGTTAGTGAATACATATTTGGGAAATTGAACTTCCCACCTTGGCTGGTTAGCAGAAAAGATGGTAAAGAGCCAGACTGTGTACTTCCGACTCCTGCCTTCCTGTCCAGGGGCCCAAGACCATCCCACGACTTAGACTGAACAAGGACCCTCCTCACCAAACTAAGAAAACTTGAGTCCCATGACTGCTAGCCCCAGTGATAGTTCAGATTTTCAAAAATTATCCTTTCCTTTCTTAGGCTGGAGCACTTACTTCTTGGACATTGAATCTTTAAGTATTAATACTGGGTCCTTTCACTTTATATAAAAGGGACCAAACCAAAGGAGGATTGTATGTGAGTCAAGGAGGGATGAACAATCAGATGATCTCTATCATTTCTTTACAACTGAATTTTATTTTAAAATTATATAAGAAATAAGCTTTTCAAGCTGGGGTGGCAATCCTTATATCAGACAAACTAGATTTTAAAACAAAGACTGTAATAAGAGATGAGGAAGGACACTATATCCTACTT
>NW_027397096.1:15986603-16031407 GCF_003265705.2 Callorhinus ursinus
ACGTTCCATGCTCATGGATTGGAAGAACAAACATTGTGAAGATGTCAATGCTACCTAGAGCAATCTACACATTCAATGCAATCCCCATCAAAATACCATCCACTTTTTTCAAAGAAATGGAACAAAGAATCCTAAAATTTGTATGGAACCAGAAGAGACCCCAAATAGCCAGAGGAATATTGAAAAAGAAAAGCAAAGCTGGCGGCATCACAATTCCGGACTTCCAGCTCTATTACAAAGCTGTCATCCTCAGGACAGTATGGTACTGGCACAAAAAGAGACACATCGATCAATGGAACAGAATCGAGAGCCCAGAAATGGACCCTCGACTCTATGGTCAACTCATCTTTGACAAAGGAGGAAAGAATGTCCAATGGCAAAAAGACAGTCTCTTCAACAAATGGTGTTGGGAAAATTGGACAGCCACATGCAGAAGAATGAAACTGGGCCATTTCCTTACACCACACACAAAAAGAGACTCCAAATGGTTGAAAGACCTAAACGTGAGACAGGAGTCCATCCAAATCCTAAAGGAGAACACAGGCGGCGACCTCTTCGACCTCAGCCGCAGCAACTTCTTCCTAGACACATCGCCAAAGCAGGGGAATCCAGGGCAAAAATGAACTATTGGGATTTCATCAAGATAAAAAGCTTTTGCACAGCAAAAGAAACAGTCCACAAAACCAAAAGACAACCGACAGAATGGGAGAAAATAGTTGCAAATGACATATCAGATAAAGGGCTAGTATCCAAAATCTATAAAGAACTTATCAAAGTCAACACCCAAAGAACAAATAATCCAATCAAGAAATGGGCAGAAGACATGAACAGACATTTTTCCAAAGAAGACATCCAAATGGCCAACAGACACATGAAAACGTGCTCAACATTGCTCATCATCAGGGAAATCTAAATCAAAACCTCAATGAGATACCACCTCACACCAGTCAGAATGGCTAAAATTAACAAGTCAGGAAACGACAGATGTTGGCGGGGATGCAGAGAAAGGGGAACCCTCCTACACTGTTGGTGGGAATGCAAGCTGGTGCAACCCCTCTGGAAAACAGTATGGAGGTTCCTCAAACAGTTGAAAATAGAGCTACCATACAATCCAGCAATTGCACTACTGGGTATTTACCACAAGGATACAAATGTAGGGATCTGAAGGGGTACGTGCACCCCGATGTTTATAGCAGCAATGTCCACATTAGCAAACTGTGGAAAGAGCCAAGATGTCCATCGATAGATGAATGGATAAAGAAGAAGTGGTATATATACACAATGGAATATTATGCAGCCATCAAAAGGAATGAGATCTTGCCATTTGCAATGACGTGGATGGAACTGGAGGGTTTTATGCTGAGTGAAATAAGTCAATCAGAGAAAGACATGTATCATATGACCTCATTGATATGAGGAATTCTTAATCTCAGGAAACAAACTGAGTGTTGCAGGAGTGGTGGGGGGTGGGAGGGATGGGGTGGCCTGGTGATAGACATTGGGAAAGGTTTGTCCTATGGTGAGCACTGTGTATTGTGCAAGACTGTTGAATCACAGATCTGTACTACTGAAACAATGCAATATATGTTAAGAAAAAAAAGAAGAAGTAGAAGAAAGCAGGAGGGGAAGAATGAAGGGGAGTAAGTCGGAGGGGGAGACGAACCATGAGAGACGATGGACTCTGAAAAACAAACTGAGGGTTCTAGAGGGGAGGTGGGTGGGGGGATGGGTTAGCCTGGTGATGGGTATTAAGGAGGGCACGTTCTGCGTGGAGCACTGGGTGTTATGCAGAAACAATGAATCATGGAACACTGCACCAAAAACTAATGATGTAATATATGGTGATTAACATAACAATAAAAAATAAAAAAAAGAAACTATTGTAATGCCTTGCACTTCATAAGGGCAAGTGCATTTTTGAGAAATGTTTCCTGTGCGTGTGTGTATAAAATCTGTATCTTATTATCGGTTGCAATAAAATTGAAATGATATCAGGTTATATGATTTCTAAATGCTGGTTCAACTCTATCCCTTTTATTCTGTTAATGAGGCAAGAGGAAGACAAAGGGGCATCCTCTGAACCAGCAGGCTTCCCATTTGAGGATCTTAATAGCCTGTTCTGTGCACAACTCTATTTTATATTGGAGCCACTGTCAAAGCATATTTACAATCGTAGAGCACACCATGAACAGCTCATCTATTTCCCCTCCAAGAATATCCCGCCTTTCCATTCCCATCCCCATCTCCTTTGTGTACCTGGTAAATTCCCACATATCCTTGAAGACCCAGTTCAAATATCACTTTCTTTCTGTAAATTTCCCTGGGGACCCAGGCAGGAGGAGCTGCTATTTCCTGGGTACGCCCCACAAGTTTGTGCAGATTCCCCCACTAGCTCTTCCTGTTTTATTTTAGGCAGCTGTTTACACGTCTGCCTCTCCCTATGGACGTGAACTCTATGGGAGAAGGAGCTGTTTATTTCACTTCCATACCCTCAGCTTGGGACAAAGGTTTTGGATCATAGCAGACATTTGATTCTGCTGGTTGAATTAAACTAAATTCTCTTTTCAGCACATCCTACATCTGCTGTGCAATCCAGGAAAAAAAAAAAAGTCACTTTCATCTCATGGAAGGACCAACCCCTGTAAATGGGACTGGGAAGAGCCCCGTTGCCTATCTCTCAGTGAGCCCCTTGGCTGTACCTACTGAGGACAAGCCACTGAAGGAACTCCCTCCAGCTTGCTGCATGCTGTTCTCTGGTCTTCTGCCAGCAGATATTCTCCAGAGAAGCTGGTTCCACTTTCCTGCAATACCTCTGGTTTCAGCTCTTTCCAGACCTGATAACTACAAAGTGCCACTGACCAGGTCCTGTGCCTTTGATCCTGCTCAGCTCTGTTCCTCCCTACTCCACTAGGAATACAATCTGCAGAACTTTGTGGTGGACAACTCCATTCAAGAATATGCAGCACGGTAAGAAGCAAGATTCTTTTTTATGTCACTCAGTGCCTGAATTCCTTCACTCTCTCCTTCAGTGTTGACTGACTTTACAAAGGCTACTGCAGTTGGCATTTTTGCTCATTTTACTGATGTTCACCCAGATGCATATAGTCCCCAGGATCATCAACATAGCAGCCCATGTTAAAGGGCCCACGTTGTTAATTATCAAATAGCAGGTGCTCATTTACATATCTTGTTGTGCACTATTTATGTAATATTTAATTCTCAAACATACACTCTCCCCAGAACTTCGATTTTCTTCCACCTAGACCCAATTCTCTCCATAGGACTTCCATGCTTAGTGTATAATATTATAGCAATACTCCCAAATTCCACCTGCACACCCAAATCATATGTATACTTGAAAAGACAGATTCCTGGGAGCTCATTTCCCACATGCCTAAGGATGGGCTCAGGGATCTTTATTTTTCAGAAGCTCCCCAGGGGATCCTAACGTTTGCCCACGTTTGAGAGGCACGACTTTATATGAATCCATCAGGAAATAAGATGTTCCGTATTCATGAACAGAATTTACAAATTTAAAAGTCTAAACAATTTACCTAGCTATTCATCCTTCCCTCCCCACATTTTTATAAAATTTATTAAATATAAGCAAAAGTAGTGAACATAATTAGCCATTATATTTATGATGAATGACCACTTGGATATTAAATCCTAACGGTAGTTCTAGTGATATGCTTGTGTAAATTCATTATTTGCCCCTTTACTAAGTGGCCCCAGATATCTGGCTTCTCTGTTTAGTGTTTTTCTTCTCAGTTTATGTTCCAGAAGGCTGATGTTAAAAGAAGTAGGATCTCCAGGTTTGGTGGGGTAGAGGGTGTGTAAATATTTATAGATTGTCTTCAATGAGTTATTTTTTGACACATCACTATCATGTGACTTCCACTAGAATATAGTGTTTGATGCATTTTTCGGGTTCTGGTGGTGGATTTCTGGGGGTATGCCTTGGTGATGAATGCAACCTGTGCCCCAAAGGACATTGCCCTGTAGGGCAATGTAAATGGCTGACATGGAATAGGATCTTTTAAAACTACATTCTAATCAACATAAGTAATTGCTAAATGTTTGTGGTGCTTCTCAAACTTGAGTATGAAAGAGCAACCAGGTCGCTTGTTTAAAATGCAGATTTTAATAAAATAAAATAAAATGCACATTTTACAACCCCACCCCCAGAGATTCTGACACATTGGATCGTAGGTAAGGGTCCAGAATCTGCATTTTAAACTAGTGTTCCAGGTATTCTGGTGTGAGTGGCTGATCAACCAGTGCTTTTGTGAACTACTTCTAGTGAACAACCCATTTTGTTTTTGTATCCCAATGTTCTACTGACCAATACCTGGAGATACACAATTCACCACACAAGTTTGACTCTATCTAACCTGGTTTATGTATTATTACATGAGAAATATCCACTGAACATATTGGAGGTCGTGGCAATGACAGTTTGCTATAAAATTTCTTTTTTTTAATTTTTTTATTGTTATGTTAATCACCATATATTACATCATTAGTTTTTGGTGCAGTGTTCCATGATTCATTGTTTGTTCATAACACCCAGTGCTCCATGCAGAACATGCCCTCCTCAATACCCATCACCAGGCTAACCCATCCCCCTACCCCCCTCCCCTCTAGAACCCTCAGTTTGTTTTTCAGAGTCCATCATCTCTCATGGTTCGTCTCCCCCTCTGACATACAACAGTTTGCTATAAAATTTCTAATCACTTACTCTTGAGGGCTGGCACTGGTCCATGGACCACACTTTGAGTATCACCATCATTTAGCATCAGGTAAGAAATATTTCATTAAATTGT
The DNA here is from genome assembly GCF_003265705.2 of Callorhinus ursinus. Taxonomy (NCBI): domain Eukaryota; kingdom Metazoa; phylum Chordata; class Mammalia; order Carnivora; family Otariidae; genus Callorhinus; species Callorhinus ursinus. The sequence goes on from NW_027397096.1 coordinate 15,991,430, forward strand.
GAATTGCTATGAGGTCCCTACCCCTGATAATCTTAGAGTCCCAATAACGATGGTTTTGAGAGAACTGAATACCTGGTTGGTTAACATGTTAGTGGATGAGGAGGCAAGTTTTAGGGTATGCAGTCTAGCTCTAAGAAAACAGAATGGAAGAAGTCACTTATGACACTGATTCCTTTCCTATCCAGGAAGGGATTGTTATGAGAAGACAGTGGTACATAACCCCCTCTGAAGAGTTCTGTGTCCTTAATCCAGAAGATCTAGGTAGGATCCGAATCATGGCTGGAGTTGGGGGAGCCTTAACTGACAGGCTAGCCAAACCCTAAATTTTGGAAATTGGGATGGACTGGGGATGAGACTAGAGATGAGACTGGAAAGCTGGGCTTGGTGAAGGGAAAAGATACTCTTTGTTACTCTACTGCCTCCCAGATCTCTCTTACGAGGTGATTGCAAAAATATTGGGATTAGCTTTACAAATAGAAATGTCAAGAGCTATCATTACAGCAACTGTTTACTATGACTGCTTATTTAACATGCCATAAAATAATACTCATGTGGTTCACTAGATGTATGCCAGAATAGCTTTGCCACACTACATTAACCCTCTAGTCTGTTCATGTAGTACAACTGTCTGTCCACAACCTGAGAGGAATTACTGCCTCTAAACACAAAGTGCTTCCAGAGGTGATGCTCACTTGCTGGTTCTGAGAGATTCCTCCTACTCCATTTCATCAACTAAAATACTCGCTGGAAAAGCTAAATGGCCTAGACGAGAACCTCAGAACCCTAGAACGCATTGTAGACTCCTTCTGTAATCTCATTTTCCATATCTGCTTGATCTCTAAGTCCTATTACAGCTTCCTTAATGTCCCTTGTATGGGTCTCATCTTCTCTGTGTTTACGGCCACTTTCTCTGCTGAAGTTTCATCTTTCTTTCTGAAATACTGCTACAGCCACCAAACCAATCTCCCTCGTTGGCACTTATCTCCCTATTTAACTTCCACACACTCCCAGAAAGGTGAAATGACCAAGTCACTCTTTGTTTAATGCCCTTCTGTAACCTCACCCCCACAAGTGAGAATCCAAATCTCTCAGATTAGTGGGATCCCTCATGACCTTGCCTTGCACTGCCTCTCAAGCAGCACCCCCACCACTTCTCATCCCACCGCACTCCAGCCATGCAGAACTATTAGCACAAATGCTGCAAAGACTTTGCTCAACTTTGTTGACCCTCTACCAGGAATCTCCTTCTCCTTTTATTCTGCCTGGTGAATTTCTATTCATCCTTTAAGGCTAGTTCCAATGTCCCCTCTTATGTACTTAATACATTGTTGTAGTGATTTGTCTAAATTTCTGGCTTCTCCAGGGGAACAAGAGCCCTCTGGCAAATGCAGACTGGGTTAAACCAACTTTGCATCCCCAGAGTATAACACTAGGTGGCAACAACACCAGTAGGCAGTTGATCCACACTTGTTCAACACCATCAGAAGCATCATGGAAGAACTATGAGCCAGACTGGTGGATCAAGAAGGGAAAGACAGGAGGCTTGGAATTCCAAATATTACCAAAGCCTCCCAATCTAAAATCACTACTCAGTTGAGATTTTAAAAATGTGCTAAATGAAACACTGGTGAAGGAATAAAGCCAGAAAATTAAGCACTTAAGTAACTTGTGATCTGATCCATCACTCCCTTCCCGTGTTCTTTAGGTGAAAGGCTCAGTCATGTCCTGTTTGACTAACAAGCCTCAGCATTTAAATAGAAACCACTTAATCCACTGCTCATAAATGCTCCCAGGGTAGAAAACTGGTACACAGAAAAATAGCATATCAATTTTGAGTTGTGACAAGGTAAGACTATCCATCTATTAGTGTTCCTTTTCCAAACCTGCTGGGCTAATTGCAAAATGGCAAAGAACATCTTGGCAGGTGTGGACAGGCTGGAAGGCAGCAGTTCTCCTTCCTCTTAACCTCAGGGGCATGTGAGCTTGGTGCTGCTTAATATAGATGTAACTGGAAAGACACTTTGTCTTTCTCTTCCCCCCATTCATTACCCCCCCCACACACACACACGAGCACGCACACACACCCCTTCTGACCTCTAGAGATTTGCTCTAAACAGCAGAAGAATAAATACATTTGTTACTGCTACTTTTCTGATTATAGAGATGGAGATAAGGTTGAGGATTTGCTATGAGGTGTTAAAAAATAAATTCTAATTTCAAAGCTTCTGCTGGTTCTTCAATGAAAGTTGAAGCCCTTCATTCATATAAACATTTAGAGAGTTTTCACTTTGAGCCAGGTACTTTTCTAGGCTCTGGAGACACATCAAGTAATAAAACCAATTCCCCACCCTTATAGACTAGGAGACACAAAATAAATAAATAAACTGTAAAGTATACATGGTATGTCAGAAAGTGATAAATGTCACAAACAATGAACTGGCTGATGTAATGGGGATAAAGTATGGTGTATACATATGTGTGCGTGTGAGCACATGGGTTGAGGGGCTGTTTTGCATGGGGTGGTTTTCGGACATCTCTCTGAATATATGAAATTTGATCAGAGTTTGTATTGGTTTCCTGTCACTGCTGTAGCAGATGACCACAAACTGGGTGGCTTAAAACAACAGAAATTTATTCTCTCACAGTTCTAGATGCCAGAAATCCAAACGCAAGGTTTTGGCAGGGCCATAGTCCCTTCAGAGCTCTAGGAAATATGTACTTTTTCAGCTTCTGGAAGTGCCTATCACCACTCTTTGACTTGTAACTGTACCACTCCAATCACTGCCTCTGTGGTCATATTCCATAGGTCCTCCTCTTCTTTGTATGTCTAATTTACTTCTGTCTCTCTCTTATAAGGTACTTGTGATGCATTTAAAGTCCACTCAGATAACCCAGGATAGCTCTTCAAGATTCTTAAGAACACACCTTTTTTCCCCCCTAAAAAGGAACATTCAAAGAGTCTGGGGATTAGCCCATGGATATCTCTTTTGGGGGGAGCATCATTTATCCCACTATAGAGACCCAAATAATATAAGGAATAAATAGGAAATCTGGAGGAACAGTGTTTCAGGCAGAGAGAACAGCATGCATGAGGTCTCTGAGCCTAGAGCAGGTCTGTCCTGCTAAAGGAAGGACAAGCAAGCCAATGTGGCTGGGCTGGAGATAGAGAGGGTAAGAAAGTGCAAGAGGAAGCTGAGAAATGTGTGGTGGCAAAGATCATGTGGGGCTGGAAGGGACTTCTGCCTTTCTGCTGGGATGAGAAGCCACTGGAAGATATTGAGTACAAGATTAATATGATCTGTCTTATGTTTCAATATGAGGACGCTGCTTAGATGGGGGTGGGTGGGCACAAGCTCCAACTTAACAGCCCATTGATGGATTTTTAGAGATGGCACAGATATGCCTATAACCAGCCTTATCGGATGTGACATACTAAAATTCTCTAGTAAGAAAGAAACAGGCATTTGGAGGTTCCAGGCTGGTGGCGGGGGAGAGGAAGAGGAAAGAGAAAAGTGCAGCCAGAGGAAGACAAGCTGGGATCCAAGGCAGGGTGAGGAGTGGCGGATGTGACTGGCAAGAAATTCTTCGTGGTAGGTAAAGACCTACGGGTTTTTAAGGTTTCTCTATACAGTTTCTATAATCCCCCCTTTCCATTATCCCAAATCTTCAGTAAAAATCTGTTACCAAACATATCAACCTTGGGTTGGGCTCATTTGGATAAAAGCAGTCTTGACTGTTCAATGGACTCTGAACCAAAGTCAGGTCAATGTGAATTCAAAGTTCAGTTCCAGAGCCATTTGGGGTGGGTGTGGGAGAGCAGAAGATACTAAGAAGGGAGGTGGGCATGAGAGAATGGTAACCAACCATCTAGAGTATGGAACAATACAGTCCTAGTCACAGGGCAGAACCTCGTATCTCTCTCTTATTGGAGGACCACATCCTACTTTCCAGCTGGCATAGGAAGAGCAGTGCCTGGTGGAAAAGTAGCTCATGGTAGTTGTGAAAAAGGGAAAAATGTAAGTCCATCTTTTTGGGGCCACTTAGTATGAGTCAGACTCTTTCCATAAATTTCACTTAATTTAGTGCTGAGTACAACCTCAGAAGTCAACTGTTATTATGGCCACTTTACAGGCAAGGAAACTGAGGCCTGGGGAAATAATGTAAACTCTCCAAGGTCACATAGCTAATAAACAGCATGTTGGGGATTTGCACTGGGTCTGATTCCAAAAAGCCCATGTTCTTTCATTTACCTCAGGCTGCAATCCTGAGGCCTGGTTAAGAAATTCTGGTCCAGGGGCACCTGGGTGGCTCAGTCGTTAAGCGTCTGCCTTCAGCTCAGGTCATGATCCCAGGCTCCTGGAATGGAGCCCCGTATCGGGCTCCCTGCTCTTCCAGAAGCCTGCTTCTCCCTCTCCCACTCCCCCTGCTTGTGTTCCCTCTCTTGCTGTGTCCTTCTCTGTCAAATGAATAAAATAAAATCTTTAAAAAAAAAGAGAGAGAAGAAAAAGAAATTCTGGTCCAAAAATGTCTTACTTCTCTGGGCATCTAGTGACTTATTTCAGACATTGCACAAAGCCAGCATTTTGGATTCCCACCTCTAACACAGACCCTCCTTTGGCTCAGACACCATCGCAGATGCCTGCCCATACCAGTGGCCTTCCCTGCTCTCACAATGGACTCAGCATCCTCTGCATTCAGAACATAGGTCTTCCCTCACATGCAAAACCTGGCTTCCTTTTCTCTGGCCTTCCTTCTCTCTAGGAGACCTACAAAAAGTAAGGAATTCAACAACCAGCCTGATCACTGGACTTGCCCTGATGTTAATTCATCAAGGAGGTTGGAAATAGTGACACTTCTCTTAAAAGGCCTATTTCTCCAAAGTAACATTCCTTATCAAGATCCATATTTAAGTGTGGAGGAGACCCCTATACTTAGCACTTCTTTGCCTAGCTTAGTCCATGGATCTCTAAAGGGACCATTTCCATACGTCTGTAATACAGTGCAGCATCACATAAAGATTTTAGGTTGTATATTTGGAGCACCATTTTACTCTCACTGCTATTATTTAGAGTTGCACAATACTCAGTTTTAGAACTAGACAGTCTAATGATGATAGCAATAGTAATGATAGCTTGCCTTTTTTGGTGCTCATTCTGAACACTTTACATGCACTGTCTCATTTAGCCCTCACAAAAATTACATGAAGACCCATTTAAAAGGAGAGAAGACTGATTCAGCATTTAAGTAAAGGGATTTCTGCTACAGTACCACACGCAGTATATTACACTGCTAAAAATCACAATTTTCCTGTACAGAATTGTACAATAAAAACCATTGGACTTATGAGAAAGTTTGGGGTGGGGCATGTATTAGTTTCCTAGTGCCACAAACTGGGTCTCGAAGTTCTGGAGGTTAGGAGTCTGAAATCAAGGTGTTGGCAGGGTTGGTTCCTTCTGAGGGCTGTAAGGTAGAATCTTCCATGCCTTTCTCCTAACTTCTGGTGGTTTACTGGCAGTCTTTGGTATTTCTTGGCTTACTGTAGATGCCTCACCTTGATCTCTGCCTTCACGTTCATGTGCACTCTCCCTGTGTATCTTCACATAGTCTTCTCTCTGTTCATACCTCTCTCTGTGTCCAAATTTCCTCTTTTTACAAGGACACCAGTCATACTGGATTAGGGCCTAACCTCATGACTTCATTTTAACTTGATTACCTTTAAGAAGAGCTTAATGTCAAATAAGGTTACCTTCTGAGGTACTTCAGTTCAAGACAGTGGACAAATATCAACCCATAACAGGGCACAGCACTCAAAAAAAAAAATCATCAGGGACACAATTAAATGAAGGTCAGAAGGTAATATTAACAGTAACATAGCTTTATACACATTACATAGTTAAGACATAGATAAATGCTACAATAAATATGGCACTTAGCCTTAGGAAAGACTTCCTGTAAGTTTAAGTGGAAGTGAGTGTTGGAAGGGTTGCAGCTTGTGAAGTGGTGGAAGGAGGGTCACCTGAAATCAGAGGGAAAATCTGAACACTTCTTGGATGCGTGTGGCTCATAATGTACGCAGTGGATTGTGGCTATTGTTGGAAATGTGCGCATTCCTACATGACAGTTTATATTCCTGGGTGCAGTTTTTTACATTCACCTAGTATTTCTGGAGGAAGAAATTGTGTGTAAGCAAATGTGAAATTCATGTTATGATCAAATTGCTACCTAATTACAGCAATGTCCTTAGAACAACGTGCATGTTTAAAACAAGCATTCTAGTAGAAGGGGCTTTAACTTGCCTAAGGTCACAGTCACAGCTGGGTTTTCAGCCCAAGAAGACTGAAACCATAGCTCAAGTTCTTAACCACTAACCTGCCCCGTTGTCTGTCTTGGAAACAAATTAAGAAAAATAAATGACTTGATATCATGCCATCATGATCATGCTCCCTGGGATAGGCACAGTCCCAGGCTGCCTGCAGCTCAAGACTGCCTGCCCTGACCCCCAGGACAGTGCCTATGATGAGATCTCCTGCTGGGATTATGTCACGATTATGTGATCAAGGTAACTAAGTGGTTAACTCTGAGGAATCAAAACAGATGTCATCCAGGTAGAACTGACTTAATCACACAAGTCCTTTAAAAGCATTGTTCTCCTTGGCTGGAGGCAGAGATTCTAAGCATGAGAAGACTTGAAGTGCCTTTGCTGGCTTTGAAGATGGAGAAGGGCCACACACAAGGACCGGAGGAGAGGGGCCCCTAGGAGCTGAGAAGAAAGCCCAGTCAACAGCCAGCAAAGAAAGAGGATCTTCAGATCTACAACCACATGGAACCAAATTCTACCAACAACCTGAATGAGCTGGGAAGTGGATTCTTCCCTAGACCCTCCAGACAAGATGGCAGCTGGCCAATAAAACTTGACTTTGGCTTTGAGACCCTCCACAGAGAACCCAGCAGAGGCTACCCGGCTTCTGCACTGAACTGTGAGATGATAAATGGGTATTGCTTTAAGCTGCTACATTCATGGTAATTTGTTACACAGCTTCTAAGACCAACGCACTACGTTGGTCTCTGCCTACACTATGGTGCCAAAAGGAGAAGAGAGACGGAAGCCCTTATTGGTTCCTCTGGGCAGGCAGAGGAACAGGACAGACCATTTCCAATTTGTATCAACTCTTGGTTGATACAGCCAGGCTGGGACACTTGTACAGAAAGGCTGCATTTTTTTTCTTTTGTAAATATATGCTGTATATTAATATTTTCTTTTGTCATCTTTTCTTCCTTTATGTATCTTGCTGCAACTTTATAAGCACTATTTGGAAATGTCATCAAACAAAGTTGGTTGCCCTCAATGACATATTTCAATTTTAGTTCCAGAAATTATCTGAAGGGGCAGGGAAACTACCCCTTCATGTGCCTACATGAAAATTACATATACACTGCAAGATTATTTACCAATTAAGGTTGGTCAATACATTTATCTCTGAAGCCCTGGTTGGAGTCATAATACTCTGAAATAAGTGGTTTTCTTTTGAAAATTAACCACATATCCTCTGGCTGCTTTGACTTAGACCACTCCTGAGCATCTCCCTCTTTGGTTGAAATAATTCAAATCTGGATGTTATCAACATGGAAAAATGACCTTGCTCCCAATTTGCTTTATAAGGAAGTCAGTTCTTTGAACTCGGTGTTCACTTTCCTTCAGGGAACAACATCTCTTGATAATTGTAAATATTTTTTCAATAAAGAACCTGCTGCTCCAGATTTGTTAAAACTGGTTTAACAATCTGCTCTATTCCTCTGTCAAATGTTAGAGTAGAAAGAATGTTGAGTATTATGGGTAATTTGTGTTGTCAGTGAAAAGTATGTGTTTGTGTGTGTGTGTGTGTGTGTGTGTGTGTGTGTGTGTGTGTGTTTCATTTGTTTGGAAAAAATGAGGAGTTTGAAAAATCAATTTTATTTCATAAGTAAACCCTATTTATTTAAAATATATGCTGCAAAATCACTTGTGTAATTTTACTCAATGGCTTTGCTGTATCATATCAACAGTTACATTTTGTTTTGTGATTTCAATCAGCACATTTTTATTGTTTGTCATTTTTGTTGAACCATGTGCCAACTTCTTTAATTATATTTCCTCTTTTTGGTGCTACCATTATCTACAGAGTTGAGTACTTTATTTACTTCAAAAAACATGTTTTTGAGCAGCAACTACATTTAAGCTCTTAACCAGCTCTTAGGGAGGTAGGAATGAGTAAGTCTGTGCCCTGAAGATGCTCATAATTTATAACAATGGCTTTCCGTGTGTCCAGGGATAGAGACCCAGAACTCCTCGTGCTCGTTGCAAATACCACAAAGTACTGGTATAGTACACTGAAATAAAGCAAACACTACAATATTTTATGACAAACTAGACATGACTTTATGTCAGAGTCTAGTGTAGAGAAGTGTTTGCAGGTCCCAAAAACTTGAAAGAAAGAGAATAGGAGAAAAACCTAAGCACAAGGGACAATTCTACATCTGAATTTTTTTCTGTAAATTGGAAAAGAGCCATTGCTCTTTTAGTTTATAATGGTTGGGGGGGGTCACTGTTTTATTAGGAGAAGTTAGTATGTAAATAAATTGAAGATGGTGTGTTAGAAACCCTTACAAAGTTTACCTTTCAGGTGGAATACTGCTTTCTGCCTATGTTTTTCTCCTCCTCCAAAATTTTCAGTTCCTCTCTATTGCAGATAGGTCAGAAACTAAGCTGCTCATTCCCACTTGGTATCCAGCCATTCCAGATTCTGGCCCATACCCTCTACAGTCTCCCATTTCACTCCACTGTGTTCTCTGCTTCGGCTGAACAACTGCCTCTCATATCCCATTCCCAACCCAACATGCTCAGTATTCGCCATGCCTTTTTCAGTGATGGGCTTTCCCTGGTAGCCCTATCTTACCAAGAAGCAAACCCAACTCGAATCTCTGAGTCTTCCCTGGATTTCCCTCCCCTTTCAACAACCAGGGTAAATCCTTTCACTCCTAATTTTACATTTAATTGTTAATACTTATAAAATTATCTCCTGCAGTAGTGGCAGTAGCTGCCAATTATTAGCCAACATGTGCCACGCACAACTCTATGATCTTACACGTACTGGGATGAAGAAACAGAGGCTCAGGGTGGTACTGCTGGAGGCACCCCAGATGATAAGCAGCAAAGCCACAGCTGGCTTCCCAATCTTTCTGCTTCCAAAGAGAGTGCTGGCATTACACCAATTCCCTTCACGGTCTAATCTTCACGAGGATGTAGGCAGAAATGTGTCGTCTTCCTTCCACTGTGCCTTATACCTGGCAGCTACTCAAAATACATCTACTGAGTTAAATTTACATTAGGGTGAAGAAAAAAGGTAATACCACTTTCCCCAGCTCTTACTAGCAAAGTTTAAAATGACTGATACTATTTAATACTGGAAAGTGAAAGAAACATTTAAAACTCCTTAATTCATTGTTGACAGGAGTGTTAGTTAACACACCCAGTTTAGGACTATCTATTAGAATAGAAATGTACTTGTCCTGATATGCAGTTCCACTTGTAGAAATATCTTCCAGGGAAATAATTACAATCAAGTGCAAGGATATGCGTATGAGTCCATTTATTGCAGCATCATTTATGGTAGTAAAAACTTAATAAGGAATAGAAAAATCTACTAGGGGATGGTGTATGATGGAGTATTATGTAGACCTTAACAAGGTTAACATATACAAATACTGAATCATCATGTTGTATACCTGAAACTAATATAATGCTTTATGTCAGTTATACCTCAATAAAAATGAAAGGTTAATATAGATCTACATGTGCAAAGATGGAAGGGTGTTCACAATCTATTGCTGAATTGACAAATCAAGTTTCAGCATAGTGAATAGAGGATTGCCCTGTTTTTCTCAAAAAGAAAAAAAACAAACCTTGTTCTCTTTTTAACCCCTACTCCCACCCACACACATGCAAACATGAATTTCTCAAGATGGAAGTGGTGTTTTGTTTTTCTTCTTAGAATAGTGGTTATGGTCCAACAATGACGACTACTCGTGCTAAGGACCCTACATTCTAAAGAGAGCCACCAGCAGCTGGTCACGGCCACCACTCTCTAAGCCATGCGAGGAGCAGCCAGAATGCCCTAGCACCATTAGTCATTTGCCTCCTCTCTCTCCTACTCCAAGCAGATTAAGAAGAGTTGCTAAGAGATTAGCAGCCTTGTGATGTATGCAATGGTTGAAAGGAGAACTTTGTTGTTCTTCTCCCCAAAGGCGAGGGGTGTCCAAGGGAAGATAAAGCTTCAAGAGAGTCCATCTTAAGATGACCAATGTCTGCAAAAAGGGGAGACTGGGGTGATTTCTCCTGCTGAATGTCAGTCAGGGGAAGGGAGAACAAGAGAGACAGATGCAGGGAATCATGTCCCTAGAGAGGACTGGGGAGAGCAGATGAGGGTGGAGGCTACAGTCAGGACCTATGCAGTATCCAGGGGTAAAGGTGCAAAGAGAGACCTATCAGAGAGATGTAGTGTGACAGCCGCCAGCTGGGAATCAACTGGAAGAAGTGGTCAGATACCTTACAGGGCTGCCGTGCCAGGGAATCAACCTATTGCCCACACTGCCTGTTGGAACCACTACTTATCCTCAGCTGGACACAGAGCTACATCAGTGAGTTTGTCCAACCAAAGAGAGGAATGCAACCTTACCCTGTAGGGTAAGGAGTTTTTAGCTTGTTCCCCCTCTCCCTCCACTTCTCCCCCAAACTGTGGAAGTTTTGTGATGAGGAAAGTGAGATGGGGAGATACCTTGCGGCCAGGTTATATGTTCTCCTCAAGTACCTAGGGCCACTGCTAGGGAGAAGGGAGAAATGCCATAAATTGAGTTTGGAAGTAAAATTAAAAATAACAAACAGGGATGCCTGGGTGGCTTAGGTGGTTGGGTGACCAACTCTTGATATCGGTTCAGGTCATGATCTCAGGCTTTTCAGATCGAGCCCCATATAGGGCTCTGTGCTGGGCGTATAAGATTATCTCTCTTCCTATCCCCCTGCCCCTCTCCCCCCAGCCCCCCCCCTCGTGTGCTCTCTTTCTCTCCCTCTCTCTCAAAAACAAAAACCACAACTGCATTTATCCATTTACCAGACTGAAACTTTTAGTAACGCAAAGTGGCTGAAAATTATAGGAGTGGGCCAATATATCACTAAGAGAGCCTCTGCCCAGGGAGAAGTAAGAACAACATAATCTAGTTAGAGATGGTTACTGGAATTAATAAACCCTTTCATGCCTATGCCTAATGGATCAAGCGTCCTCAATAAACTGGGTTCCCGTGTGCACACACACATACACACGGAGGTATGTGCCTAGCGAATGGTCTATAGCATAGGACAGGGGTCAGCAAACTTTTCTATAAAGGGCTTTGTGGCCATACTGGCTGAGTCACAATTACTCAACTCTGCCATTGTAGTGCCAAAGCAGCCACAGATAATATGCTCACTGAGTGTGGTATTATTCCAATAAAACTTTATTTATAAAAACAGGCAACAGGCTGGATGTGATTCACATCTATGGTTTGCCAACCTTTGTCTAGAGGAACTGGTAGGATATCCATCGAAGTGTTCACCTTTGAGGAGTGGGGCGGATGCTTCCATGAAAATGGCAATTAACAAATGGGTCAATGGAACTCCTTTGAAAGATTTTCTTGGGGATGAGAATGGAAATGGATGTTACTACCCAGTGCAGGGGAACCAGCTTGTTATTTCACTGGTGTTAAACAGCACTGAAGGGCAAAAGGGGCAGTACGGATATGGAGCTGAAGGCAGGGTTTTTCAGCAGGTGCTGAGCAGACAGATACCACCGATATAAAGAAAGTGTGGCCTTTTAGGGAGGCCTTTCAAGGGACTCCATGTACTTGCTAATGTCAAGCAAGGGGTCATGGTCAGTGTTTTCCATAATGAGTAGTCATTTCCCCACTGACTGTGAGGAGCCCTGTGTGGCCCACAGTGTTCCTTTCTAGGGGAATCCACGTCACATCAGTAGATTCAGTCATGACTAAGGCTTAGCAACTGCAGTGCTCCCCATCACAGATCCAGGAAGTGCGAACACAGGATCAAACTGACCAGGGATCAAACCTGGCCTGGCCCCCTCGGTAATATCTCTGCCCCCCTTGGAGAAGGTACTCAGCCTCCTGCGTTTTCTCTTCAGTCTTGATGGCGGTAGCAGTGGCAACCGGCACTGAAATATTTTCTACATGCCATTTCAGGCACATTGTCTACGATGCCCACAAACTCTGTGCCAGATAAATATTGTTAATAATTTCTAAAAAGGGAGATAATTCTCCTTGACAGAGTTATTGTGAGGATCCAAGGTAATTGATGCTAACTTCCCACTATATCACTTGACATGATGCTGGAGTTGGCTAAGTGATGGTTATTGCATTAGTACCCTTTTTATTTATCAGTGTTCAGGAAAAGTCTGAACCAGGGCATGGAGCTAGAAGACAGACATGTACTGCAGGTCTTGATAAAGCTTCTCTAAGTCCCTAACATATGGTCCAGGTAAGAAGCCCAAAGAGAGGAATTTGGGTATAGTCCCTGGCTAGCCTGATAAGGACCTTAAATGGAGAAATCCAAAAATGTACTGACAAATGCCAAGAGAGGTAAGGAGACATTGAAAATTCAAACTTGGAAATCAAAACCCTTTTTACCAGTGGAAACAAATCCACTTTCAATCCTAGCAAACTGATTTTTTTTTATGTTCAATTAGCCAGCATATAACACACATCATTAGTTTTTGATGTAGTATTCAACGATTCATTTGTTGTGTATACCACCCAGTGCTCATCACCACATGTGCCCTCCTTAATACCCATCACCAGGTTACCCCATCTCCCCACCCACCTCCCTTCTGTAACCCCTCCCTTCTGTTCCCAGAGCCCAGAGTCTCTCATGGTTTGTCTCCCTCTCTGATTTCTTTCCAGTTTTCCCTCCCTTCCCCTATGGTCCTCCACGCTATTCCTTATGTTCCATATATCAGTGAAACCATATGATAATTGTCTTTCTTTGCTTGACTTATTTCACTTAGCATAATCCCCTCCAGTTCCATCCATGTCAATGCAAATGGTAGGTATTCATCCTTTCTGATGGCTAAGTAATATTCCATTGTATATATGGACCACATCTCCTTTATCCATTCATCTGTTGAAAGGCATTTTGGCTCCTTCCACAGTTTGGCTGTTGTGGACATTGCTGCTATGAACACTGGGGTGCACGTGCCCCTTCTTTTCACTATGTCTGTATCTTTGGGGTAGATACCTAGTAGTGCAATTGCTGGGTCATAGGGTAGCTGTATTTTTACCATCTAGAGGAAACTCCATACTGTTTTCCAGAGTGGCTGTACCAGTTTGCATTCCCACCAACAGTGTAAGAGGGTTCCCCTTTCTCCACATCCTTGCCAACATTTGTTGTTTCCTGTTTTATTAATTTTAGCCATTCTAACTGGTGTAAGGTGGTATCTCACTGTGGTTTTGATTTGTATTTCCCTGATGGCTAGTGATGTTGAACATTTTTTCATGTGTCTGTTAGCCATTTGTATGTCTTCTTTGTTGGAGAAGTGTCTGTTCATAACAAACTGATTTTTAAAAGCATACTTTCTTTACCTGATAGCTTCAGCTTACCTAAAGCCTTTGTGGCTCATCATTCTATAGGTTTGTGTTTCCCACTGTCTCGTGGGTTCTTCATGTTGCTTTCTTTTGCATCTTCTAACAACTAGTATCTCTTTCTTTGTGCCTTAGATTCAAACTATCCAAGGGGAAGAATATGACTGGTCCAATATGTTCACTCATAGCCCTATTAGGCAAAGTATTCCTCCAGGCACTTGACATGATGCTGGAGTTGACTACCTCACGCTATCTTGCAACCTTGAGTCAGATGCTTTCTAGTAAACTAGAGGCCCCAGGGATGGCATGGTCATGTGGCAGAGACCATGGTAACCTGAACAGAAAGAAATATCTTGGATTGCTCCTCTCACAGGGAGCTTTGAGTGGAACCAAATGGTATTGCTACTCCATGAAAGCCCTGTAACCATCCACAGATGGTGGTCCCACAAAAAAGAAGTAAGCTGCCAGCTGGTTGGCCTGAATCTGTCTGTATTAGTTTCCTAAAGCTGCCATAACAAATTATGGTGGCTTACAACAACTGAAGTTGTTGTTTCCACAGTTCTGGAAACCCAAGTCCAAAATGAAGGTGTTGGCAGGGCCATGCTCTAGCCAAAAGCTCTGGAGGTGAATCCCTCCTTGCCTTTTCCAGCTTTTGGTGGCTACAGATGTTCCTTGGCTTGTGGCTGCATAGCTCCAATCTCTGCCTCCATCTTTGCATGGCTTTCTCCTCTGTGGATCTCTCCTCTGCCTGTCTCTTGTAGGAACACCTGTCATGGGATGCAGGAGCCACCTAGCTAATTCAGAATGATCTCATCTCAAAATCTTTATTTCAGTTTTATCTGCAAAGACCTTTGTTTTACAAATAAAGTCACATTCACAGGTTCTGGGGATTAGGATATGGACACATTTTTGGAGGTCAATATTCAACCCACTTATACCAATGAAAGTTAAGACATATAAACAACCTGACATGTTAGGAGCTCAACAAATATTTGTTGAATGAACTTATGAGCACCTTTATTTCACCAACTGGGAAACTGGGACTTGGAGAAGTGATCTAGCCAAGATCATGCATCTAGGTCATGTCAAAATTTGAACTGAGCCTAGCTCTTTGTCCTCATTCTGAGGTTCCTGAAACCATGATAATCTCCTGCCTTATTATTGCTGCATTGCAAGTGAGGATAATTGAGGTTCAGAAAGGTTTGTGCAAAGTCATTCATTAGCTTGTACCACAACCAACCTAGTTCTCCAGACTCCCAGGCCAAGCTATTTCCACTTATTCTACAACCTTGAGGGCCTTCTGTTACCAAGCCTGGAAAAGAAGTCTGAGAAAGTAAAATGAAGATCCAGAAGATAAAAGGAGAAGACAAAAGATAGCATGTGGTATATTTTATCAGAACTATAAAAGGTTGATGACAGGATCATATTTATTTCTCCACCTTTTCCTATAAATTCCCCCAATACACACTGTTAACAGATCAGCAAGGGTCAGGCCCTTGCTCAGTGGAAAAACTTCTGGAACACTGCTTGATTTATGCTCAGGTACACAGCCTGCCCACAAGTGGGGAAGCAAAGTCACCTTGGAACCATGAGAATATCTCCTGAACTCTCGAAAGTTGCCCAAAGCCTGGAAAGCAGTGTGAGAGAAAAACCAAACTTGTCCTACAGGTAAATGAAGGTCTTTGTTCACACAATACCCTTCTTGGTTTTTCTCTAAATGCCAAACTTAAAAAAGAAAAAAGGAAAGAAGGAAGTTTCACTCCCTTGGCATCATCAGTACCCATACTTAGCTGCCATGACAACATCTGACTGCTGCACATTCTATTCATCTATTCATCTACTCTTCTTCCCTCTCCACCAGGGAAATGGTGACCATGGGGGCCATTTGCCTTGAGGAGCCTCCGGTTGGTGAAACCCAACCAATACATGTCTCTAGATGGTGCCTATTTAAAAAAAAAAATATTGAGGATTTCAATCAAAGTCAAGATTTCCTGATTTTCTTGAAACCTGACAAGTTAGGACACCATGGGGCCTGAACTCCCACAAGGCTATAATGGTCTCGAATTTAGTATCTGATGATCCCTTCCCTGGAGCACAGGTACTCTAACTTACCACTGTTTCCACCTGACTGCTCCTCTCCTTCCTGGTACCTAGCCGAGCACCTTGGAATTTGAATTCCCCCCCTTTTTTTTTGGTCAAATGGCATCAAATCAGTAAGATTTCACCCTAGTGTACTACTGCTGTTGCTGTCCGATTGACAATTTGAAAATAAGCAGTGGTATTCATACCTAAGTACATGTAAACCTTCCAAGGTGACTTCTGCTAGCTAAGGTCCCGTGTGATTTGTAATACAGTTGAGTTTGAACATCAGACTAGATTTTCCTTTAGCAACCCACTGCTCTCAGTTTCCAGAATGCCAGAGGTTCCTGCTCCCTGGCTGCCTATCTTTTCTTACTCCTGGACAGCTCCACTTTCAAGCTCTGGTTAAAGTCAGAATATGGGAATCTAAAAATATCTCCACCATCACTGCACTGACATGATGCTTCTGTTGTTCTAAGGGCAGATTCTCTGTCAAAAGAGTAATTTCAAGAGCTAGTCAGGTTTAAATTCAAAAACTGCATACGAAATGCCTTTGAGCTTTCATTGTTTCTCTCTCTCCCTTTTTCTCTCTCTCAGGTCATAGAAGCACTTTTTAGAAGGTCTGGTCATGGCAGAAGAGTAGGAGGGGATGTGGGCTACAGTTGTGCTTGGAATTAGAAAGTAGGTTTTGACTTCATATATGCAAAGACATCAGTGCCTAGCACAGTGTCTAACACATAGTAGGGGCTGAAAACATGCTGGACAGAAGACAGAGAGGCAGTACAATACACAGTATATATGCTTTAGTTTCTCCATTTTGTTTTAGTGACCACTGTTGAGTGCCTACTATGTATAAAGCATTTTTCTAGGCACAGTTGAGTTTCATTCATTTGATTATTCATGATTTGATTTCCTGAATGCCTATATTGCTTTCCTGCAGGTCTTATTTACATGTGTGATTTCAGCTCTGATTATCATCTTATAATCTCATCACTCACCCAAATACTCTTCAAGAGCAAAGGGCTGCTCTTACTGTTAGCAATCATCACAATGTCATTCATGTTGAAATTTGACAGAAAATCTCCTATTTGTTTCACATGGTATAATATGGAATCTCTTCAGTCACTCAGGAAAAAAATTCTCCAATAGCTTTTTCTGTAGGCTACAGCAATTCACATCCTCTCAAATTTACCTAAGCCCTAGAGAGCTCTCTGGGACAGGTACAATGGCAGGCCATCCTCCTTTTATTTTTTTATTTTTAAGTTTTTAATTCCAATTTATAGGTCTTCCTTACTCTTTTTTTTGTAAAGATTTTATTTATTTATTTGTCAGAGAGAGAGAGAGCACAAACAGGGGGATGGCAGGCAGAGGGAGAAGCAGGCTCCACACTGAGCAAGGAGCCTGATGCGGGACTCAATCCCAGGACCCTAGGATCATGACCTGTGCCAAAGGCAGCCGCTTAACCAACTGAGCCACCCACGTGTCCCCCTCCTTTGGACTAAGATCACTGAATGGCACCTTCTCACATCCACAGAGTAACTCATCAATCAGTAAGTCACTGTTGTTTCATCAGATCATGATCAAGCCAGTACACACCCCAAGAGCATAATATGTGCCATGAAATAGGCACTGAATAAGCTTTTGATAAATGAATGAATGAATGAATGAATACACAGAGAATGAATGAACAGGGCACCAATTTCATTAGTAAAATGGACCCCCAAAAATTATTGGACTTCTGTTGCATCTATTACACCAAACTATTACACCAACTTCCTTTCCATCATCAAATCTTTCTCTTTCAATGACCTAACTGCACAGCTCCTCTGTTTTGCTTTTATACAATAAATCTGGAACTCTGACAAGGTTCAGTGACTCCCATTCTCTGTGTCAGGGATTTGAGAGAAAATGCAGCAGGCTTCCTTCACCCTCTGACATTGGAGCCCATGGAGACTCAAAAATATCAAATCTTCCAGACAAAATTTGGAGAAACAAGAGGGAAAATACTTTTTGTTGTTGTATCAGGAGAAACAACCCAGGCACAGTGGAAAGAAAGGCATTTTATTTTTCATGAGAGTCCTGCTATTTTCTTTGCTGGACACACATCTCTAATCAGATTCTAAGGTCCCAATTTTGTTCTGTGTTGCCTATAGAATTGTGGCCACACTTCTTAATTTTATATAGTAGGCCTCCTTTTGGTCTTTTGGTAATTGAAACAAGCAATACATGTTCACTGAGCAAAATTCACACAAAATAGAAATATACATTAAATGGAAATCCCCTTCTCACCTCTCCCCAGCACTCTCCACCTTCCAGCTTCCTGAGGAATAGACTCTGAGGTAGAAGTTAGCCTGCATGGCAGTGACTAAGAGGTGCCCTTGGTCACCAGAGCCATGGACGAGTGAAGGAAGCAGGACTGGGGAGAGGGAGAAGCTGAACCTGCGATGTAGTTTCTCTAAAGCTTCAGCTGATTCATAGGGGAACTGGTCCATGTGGGAGCTGAGATGGACCACTAGAATTGTCCTAAAAGGGGGCCAGGGCCTCTGTATGCTACCCTTGCCACTCTTCACTGATGAGAATTGCCCCTCCTCCTCTGCAGAAAGGGATGCAAACTTGGAGGAGGCAGCTCGCTTTGGCAGAGGGCAATTCAGAGAGAATGAGCTATGAGCCACCAGTAGGTAACACTTTGGGCATGTGGGAGAATACATGCCTTGTTTTTCAAAGAACTGGGTGGCACACTACAGAAATACACATTATCTTTATAAAACCCACATACTTCCTATATCTCTATGAACACATAAAACACACACACACACACACAAAT
This sequence comes from Callorhinus ursinus, assembly GCF_003265705.2. Taxonomy (NCBI): domain Eukaryota; kingdom Metazoa; phylum Chordata; class Mammalia; order Carnivora; family Otariidae; genus Callorhinus; species Callorhinus ursinus. The sequence goes on from NW_027397096.1 coordinate 16,009,992, forward strand.
GAAGGGCAGTATAGCATAATAGTTAAAGACATGCATTGTGGAGCCAACCTTGGAAATTTACTTAGTCTCTCTGGACCTTGGTTGCTTCCTTGGCTAAAATGGGGGCTGGTGACAATAGTGCCAATCATAGTGTCATTTAATCGTAGAGATTTAGATGTGTCAATTAATGTAAAGTTCTGAAACACAGATTTAGCTACTCGCTTGTGCCACTCAATTATCTTTGACAAGTTTCTCTGTCCATCACCCAGTTAACCTCATCCCTCTACACCCCTCCCCTCCAGCAACTCTCAGTTTATTTCCTATGAATAAGAGTCTCTTACGGTCTCTCTCCCTCTCTGGTTTTGTCTTATTTTTTCCCTCTCTTCCCCTATGATGCTCTGTTTTATTTCCTAAATTCCACATATCAGTGAGATCATATGATAATTGTCTTTCTCTGATTTGATTTATTTTGCTTAGCATAATACCCTCTATTTCCATCCACGTCATTGCAAATGGCAAAATTTCATTTTACTGATGGCTGAGTAGTGTTCCATTGTGTGTGTGTGTATATATATATACCACATCTTCTTTATCCATTCATCTATTGATGGGATCTTTCCATAGTTTGGCTATTGTGGACATTGCTGCTATAAACATAGGGGTGCAGGTGCCCCTTTGGATCACTACGTTTGTATCTTTACTGGTAAATACCCAGTAGTGCAATTGCTGACTTATAGGGTAGCTTTATTTTCAACTTTTTGAGGAACTTCCATACTGTTTTCCAGAGTGGCTGCATCAGCTTGCATTCCCACCAACAGTGTAGGAGGGTTCCCCTTTCTCCACATCCTCATTAACATCAGTCACTTCCTGACTTGTTAATTTTAGCCATTCTCACTGTTGTGAGGTGGGATCTCATTGTCGTTTTGGTTTGTATCTCCCTGATGCTGAGTGATGTTGACCATTTTTTCACGTGTCTGTTGGCCATTTAGATGTCTTCTTTGGAGAAATATCTGTTCAAGTCTCTGCCCATTTATTGACTGGATTATTCTTTGGGTGTTGAGTTTGATAAGTTCTTTATAGATTTTTGATACTAACCCTTTATCTGATATGTCATTTGCAAATATCTTCTCCCATTCTCTCAGTTGTCTTTGGTTTGTCAACTGTTTCCTTTGTGTGCAAAATTTTCATTTTGATGGAAGTCCCAATAGCTCATTTTTGCCTTTGTTTCCCTTGCCTTTGGAGATGTGGCTAGCAAGAAGTTGCTGCGGCTGAGGTTGAAGAGGTTGCTGTGGCCAAGGTCGAAGAGGTTGCTGCCTTTGTTCTCTTCTAGGATTTTGATGGATTCCTGTCTCACATGTAGGTCTTTCATCCATTTGGAGTCTATTTTTTGTGTGTGGTATAAGGAAATGGTAAAGTTTCATTCTTCTGCATGTGGCTGCCCAGTTTTCCCAACACCATTTGTTGAAGAGACTGTCTTTTTTCCATTGGACATTCTTTCCTGCTTTGTTGAAGATTAGCTGACCACAGAGTTGAGGGCCCATTTCTGGGTTCTTTATTCTGTTCCATTGATCTATGTGTCTATTTTTGTGCCAGTAACATACTGTCTTGATGATGACAGCTTTGTAATAGAGCTGGAAGTCCGGAATTATGATGCCACCAGCTTTGGTTTTCTTTTTCAACTTTCCTTTGGGTATTCGGGATCTTTTCTGGCTCCATACAAATTTTAGGATTATTTGTTCCAGCTCTGCGAAAAATGTTGATGGTATTTTGATAGGGATTACACTGAATGTGTAGATTGCTCTAGGTAGCATAGACATCTTCACAATATTTGTTCTTCCAACCCATGAGCATGGAACATTTTTCCATTTCTTTGTGTCTTCCTCAATTTCTTTCATGAGTATTCTAGAGTTTTCTGAGTACAGATCCTTTGCCTCTTTGGTTTGGTTTATTCCTAGGTATCTTATGATTTTTGGTGCAACTGTAAATGGGATCGACTCCTTAACTTTTCTTTCTTCTGATTGTTAGTGTATAGAAATGCAATGGATTTCTGTGCATTGTTTTTGTATCCTGCCACTTTTCTGAATTCCTGTTCTAGCAATTTTGGGGTGGAGTCTTTGGGTTTTTCACATAGAGTATCATGTCATCTGCGAAGACTGAGAGTCTGACTTCCTCTTTGCCTATTCAGATGCCTTTTATTTCTTTTTGTTGTCTGATTGCTGAGGCTAGGACTTCTAGTACTATGTTGAACAGCGGTGGTGAGAGTGGACATCGCTGCTATGTTCCTGACCTTAAGGGAAAAGTTCTCAGTTTTTACCCATTCAGAATGATATTCACTGTGGGCTTTTCATATATGGCTTTTATGATACTGAGGTATGTTCCCTCTATCCCTACACTGTGAAGATTTTTAGTAAAGAAAGGATGCTGTGCTTTGTTAAATGTTTTTGGTTTTTTTTTTTTTTTGCATCTATTAAGAGGATCATATGGTTCTTGTTCTTTCTTTTATTCATGTAGTATATCTGAACCACCCTTGCCACCTAGGAATAAATCCCACATGGTCATGGTGAATAATTCCTTTAATGTACTGTTGGATCCTATTGGCTAGTATTTTGGTGAGAATTTTTGCATCCATGTTCATCAGGGATATTGTTGATGGGGTCTTTGTCTTATTTGGGATCAAGGTAATGCTGGCCTCACAGAAAGAGTTTAGAAGTTTTCCTTCCATTTCTATTTTTTGAAACAACTTCAGAAGAATAGGTATTAATTCTTCTTTAAATGTTTGGTAGAACTCCCCTGGGAAACCATCTGGCCCTGGGCTCTTGTTTGTTGGGAGATTTTTGATTACTGCTTCAGTTTCCCTGCTGGTTATGGGTCTGCTCAGGTTTTCTATTTCTTTCTGTTTCCATTTTGATAGTTTATATAATCTCTAGGAATGCATCCATTTCTTCCAAACTGCCTAATTTGTTGGCATACGGTTGCTCATATGTTCTTATAATTGTTTGTATTTCCTCAGTGTTGGTTGTGATCTCTCCTCTTTCATTCATTATTTTATTTATTTAGGTCCCTTCTCTTTACTTTTTGGTAAGTCTGGCCAGGGATTTATAAATCTTATTAATTCCATCAAGAACCATTTCCTAGTTTTGCTAACCTGTTCTGTTCTTTTGGTTTCTATTTCCTTGATTTCTGCTCTGATCTTTATTATTTCTCTTCTCCTGCTGGGTTTAGGCTTTATTTGCTGTTCTTTCTCCAGGTCCTTTAGGTGTAAGGTTAACTTGTGTATTTGAGACATTTCTTATTTCTTGAGAAAAGCTTGTATTGCTATATACTTCCCTCTTAGGACTGACTGCCTTTGCTGCATCCCAAAGATTTTGAACAGTTGTGTTTTCATTTTCATTGGTTTCCATGAATTTTTTTAATTCTTCTTTAATTTCCTGGTTGACCCTTTCATTCTTTAGTAGGATGCTATTTAGCCTCCAGGAATTGAGTTCTTTCCGACTTTCCTCTTGTGATTGAGTTCAAATTTCAAAGCACTGTGGTCTGAAAATATGCAGGGAATGATCCCAATCTTTTGGTATCGGTTGAGACCTGATTTGTGACCCAGGATGTGATCCAATCTGGAGAATGTTCCATATGCACCCGAGAAAAATGTGTATTCTGTTGTTTTAGGATAGAATGCTCTGAATATATCCATGAAGTCCATCTGGTCCAGTGTGTCATTCAAAGCCCTTGTTTCCTTGATCCTCTGCTGAAATGATCTGTCCATTGCAGTGAGGGGGGTGTTACAGACCCCTACTATTTTTTATTATCATTGTGTTTAATTTTGTTATTAACTGGCTTATACAATTGGCTGCTCCCATGTTAGGGGCATAAATATTTACAATTGTTAGATCTTCTTATAGACCCTTTAATTATGATATAGTGTCCTTCCTCATCTCTTATTACAGTCTTTGGTTTAAAAATCTAATTTGTCTTATAAAAGGGTTGTCACCCCAGCTTTCTTTTGATGTCCATTAGCATGATAAATGGTTTTCCACCCCTTACTTTAAATCTGGAGGTGTCTTTGGGTCTAAAGTGAATCTCTTGCAGACAGCGTATTGATAGGCCTTGCTTTTTTGTCCAATCTGATAGCCTGTGTCTTTTGATTGGGGCATTTAGCCCATTTACATTCAGAGTAACTACTGAAAGATAATGAATTTAATGTCATTGTATTACCTGTAAAGTGACTGTTACTGTATATTGTCTCTGCTCCTTTCTGGTCTATAGGACTTTTGGGCTCTCTTTGCTTAGACAATCCCTTTTAATATTTCTTGTAGGGCTGGTTTGGTGATCACAAATTCTTTTAGTTCTATTTGGAGTAAAAGCTTTTTATCACCCCTTTTATTTTGAATGACATCCTAGCTGGACAACGTATTCTTGGCTGCAGAGTTTTCTCATTTAGCACCATGAATATATCAGGCCAGTCCTTTCTGGCCTGCCAGGTCTCTGTGGATACGTCTGCTGCCAATCTAATATTTCTACCATTGTAGGTTACAGACCTCTTGTCCTGAGCTGCTTTCAGGATTTTCTCTTTGTCTCTGAAATTTTCGAGTTTCACTATTATATGTCTGGGTGTTGACCTATTTTTATTGATCTTGAGGGGGGTTATCTGTGCCTCCTGGTTTTCAATGCCTGTTTCCTTCCCCAGATTAGGGAAGTTCTCCACTATAATTTGCTCCAGTATACCTTCTGCCCCCCCCTCTCTTTCCTTTTCTTCTGGGATCCCAGTTATTCTAATATTGTTTCACCTTACGGTATCACTTATCTCTCGAATTCTCCCCTCATGATCCAGTAGTTCATCTTTTTCTCAACTTCTTTATTCTCCATCATTTGGTCTTCTATATCACTAATCCTCTCTTCTGCCTCATTTATCCTAGTAGGTTGAGCCTCCATTTTTTATTGCATCTCATTAATAGCCATTTTGATTTCGACTTGGTTAGATTTTAGTTCTTTTTTTCTCCAGAAAGGGATTCTCTAGTGTCTTCTGTGCTTTTTTTCAAACCCAGCTAGTATATTTATAATTGTTATTCTCAACTCCAGTTCCAACATCTTACTTCTGTCCATACTGATTAGGTCCCTGGCAGTCAGTACTGCCTCTTGCTCTCTTTTTTGCGGTGAGTTTTTCCATCTTGTCATTCTGTCCAGAGAAGAACAGAGGAACAAGAGAACAAAATGACAACAAAAACCCAGGGAAAATATACACTAAACAAATCAGAATAGACCTGAAACGAGGAAAAAAAAATTTTTTTCTGAATATAATCAGACAGGTGAGCAAAATAGAGCAATACACTGGATTGTAAAAAATTGTAAAAAAAGTAAAACTTATATATGTACAAAAATAAAAATTAAATACAATGAAAGAATAGAATGTAACTGTAAAAATGGAAACTAAAAGATAAAAAAAGAAGAGAAAAAAACAACAACAAAAATAGGAAGGGATATAAACAGACAGGTGAACAGAACAGAGCAATACAATATCTCCTGAGTGTATTTTGGTCAGTTTGTTAGAAGAAGCTACATCTCAAAATAGTAAAGAAAGAAAAAAAATTATATATACAAAAATGAAATTAAATACATTGAAAGGCTCGAATGTAACTGTGAAGATGAAAATTAAATAAGACTTAAAAAAACAAAACAAAAACCAAAAACAAAAAAAAAGGGAAGAAAAAAAACAACAAAAAGAGTATGATCAGACAGGTGAACAGAACAGAGACATGCACTAGATTCTGGGTGTATTTTGGTCTGTTAGAAGAAACTGTCTCCCAAAATTGTAAAGAAAGAAAAACTTATATATATACAAAATAAGATTAAATACAATGAAGGGATAGAATGTAACCATAAAAATGAAAATTTAAAAAAGAGTTGATAAAATAAGGAATTGGTTGAAAAGGGAAAGAAAAAAAATCTAAAGTTGAAAGACAAAAGAATCATAGGACAAAAGCCATGACTTCTATGTGCTATATTCCCCTAGCGCTAGAGTTGTGCAATTCTCATTGATGGGTAAACTTGGTCTTGGCTGGATGTTCTTGCTGATCATCTAGAGGGAGGGGCCTGTTGCGTTGATTCTCAAATGTGTTTGCCCCTGGCAAATTGCACAGCCCTTGCCAGGGGCCAGGCTAAGTAAACTGCTCAGGTTTGCTCTCTGTGGCTTTTGTTCCCTGAAGGCTTTCTGCACAGCTTTAGAGGATGGGAATGAAAATAGCAGCCTCCCAATCTCTGGCTCTGGAGCTGAAAGCTCAGGGCCCCACCTCTCAGTGAGCCCTCAGAGAAAAGGAGTCAATCACGTCTCCCCAGTTTCTGGCCGCATTCGGCGCTGACACGGCCTGTGACAAAGCGTTTCTATCTCAGGCACACAACCCTGACTCCTAAGGTGCGCTCCTGCGCCACTCCTCTCAGGGGAGGAAGGGGGGTCTCACCGGTTCTGCCACCTGTTGGGCCCCTGCTCAGAGAGCAGTCACCCAACTCCACCACCATTTGCTGTTTATGGCAACCCCAAGCTGAAAGCCCACTCCTGGGCTTACCCTTTGCAGCTGGCTTCCCTGCTCCAATACCTGGGAGCTCTGCCGCACTCACCCACCCCTGGTCTTCCTGTGACCCTGAGAATCCTGAGACCACACTGTCCCAGTGAGGGTTCCATCCCCCACTTAGCTGCCTGAGTGACATCCCTCACCGAAGCAGAGTTCTAAAAGTTCCGATTTTGTGCTTCACTGCTCTATCACTGGCTGGTAGCCAGCTGACAGAGGCTCCCTCCCTCTGCGGTCTATCTTTCCATATATTGCCTTGGATTCACTTCCCATATATTGCCTTGGATTCACTTCTCCTACCTTGCAGAAAGTGGTTGCTTTTCTATTCATAGAGTTGTAGCTATTCTTTTCTTAGATCTCTGGTTGAGTTCGCAGGTGTTCAGAATGATTTGGTAGCTATCTAGCTGAATTCCGGGGACCAGACAAAATTAAGGTCTCCTACTCCTCCGCCATCTTTGAAGAAACTCAATTCATTCTTTTTTAGTAGCTAAATGGTATTCCTGAATACTGAACCCTGGATACTGGATGGTTTGTATTTACCATAATTTCTTTAACAATCCCTTTACTGTTGGGCATTTAGGTTGTCTCTGATTTTTCCCCACAAGTCACATGCTGCGAACATCCTTGTACGATGATGTTCTATACTTGGAACACTGTTCTAAGACAAATGTCTGAGAGTGGAATGGTTTGTCAAAGGGTAAGCACATTCAAAATTTGAGAGGCACTGTTAATTGCCCTCTGAAAAGCCTGTGTAATTCTGACTTGGACGTTAGCATCAGGAGATGAGAGTGTCCTTCTCCACCCCCCACCCCAACCACCTGCCTCACCCACCTGACAGCAACACTGGATATTAAAAGTCATTTGTACTTTTGCCATTCTAATAGATGAAAAAATGTATTTCCTTGTTTTAATTTGCATTTCAATCAATTCTTGAGAAATAAGCCTTTTTTTTTCTTATGTTTCTTAGTCATGCATATATCTGGGTTATCTTTGATGATATATTTTTTAATCTATACATTGTAAATAGTTTACATAGCTCTCTCACTTGTCTTTTTGCCTTTTGAGGCACCTCTCAACTTACAAGGGTTAAACTTCCATGTAGTCAAATCTGCCAGTCTTCTTTTGAGCACCTAGATTTGGAGTTCGGTGTCTGTAGGAGGTGTGAAAGGAGAGCCACCCCTTGGTCAGGTTCATTTTATTCTCAGACGTGTAAGCTCCTTTACTGGCCCTGAACTCTCCACTGCCTGGAGCAGGCAGCTTCTTCTTTTTTTTTTTTAATTTTTAATTTTATTTATTTATTTACTTATTTTAATTGTTATGTTAATGACCATACATTACATCATTAGTTTTTGATGTAGTGTTCCATGATTCATTGTTTGTGTATAACACCCAGTGCTCCATGCAGAACGTGCCCTCTTTAATACCCATCACCAGGCTAACCCATCCCCCTACCCTCCTCCCCTCTAGAACCCTCAGTTTGTTTCTCAGAGTCCATAGTCTCTCATGGTTCATCTCCCCCTCCGATTTCCCCCCTTCATTTTCCCCTCCTGCTATCTTCTTCTTTTTTTTTTTTTTTAACATATAATGTATTATTTGTTTCAGAGGTACGGGTCTGTGATTCAACAGTCTTACACAATTCACAGTGCTCACCATAGCACATACCCTCCCCAATGTCTATCACCCAGCCACCCCATCCCTCCCACACCCCAGCTTCTTTTTGTGTCATTCCTATTGTTGTTTTTTTTAGCCCAGCCCTAGTTACTAAAATCTTAGACTAAGATCTAGTCCACAGTCCCACCTCACAGCATCTTTCTCATGATCTTTTCCCCTCCTCTTCTATCTAATTCTACTTCCTCTTTTTCACTTTTGACTATGTCCATCTTGGCAGAGGTCATCCCCCAGAAGCGACAGTCCCTTGTGCCATCATCTGGCTTGTGGACATTCCTCTGTCAGCTTCCACTATTGGTGTCATCCCTATTTGCCCCAGAACTAACGATAATGGTTACATTGCTATGTGTTGGGGCTTGAGCAGTGGGGAGGCAGAAAGGAAGTGTTCGTATGTTCAAATTGGCACAGTGAATTGTGAGTGGTTTCTGCTGATATGGAGGCACCCGAGGAGTACATGGTTGGTAAGCAGCATCAGTTTCTGCTGCCCTCTGGCATGGAGGGCCTCCCTAGTGGCAGCCACATCTCCCTTTGGCCCTTGCCAGGGATACATGCCACACTCCTCCTGGGAAATATAATACCTTATGGCTCCTGTCCCATAGAGAAACTCCAAGCTCCATCAGCAGGGGTTATAAGAGTGAGGTGGCCCTCTTATGTGACCCCTTAAGGGCTACAAGGAACTTGGACAGGGTGCTCCTGCCTCCTCACTCACTCTGAGCCACAATCCCATCATGTCCCACTGGCTGGGGAACTCTGGCAAGCTCCTGTCTCCAAAGTGAAAGCCCTTTGCTATGTATCCTTGGAGGGAGATGTGGGGGTGGGGAGAATTAACACTTCACCAACTGTTCTTTACTCAAGAAAATGATTCTTCCTCCTTCTCTCCATATATATATGGGGATTGGGGAGGGTGATGTCCCACAAAGTTCTGAAGTTCTGCAGAAGTGTGCAAATCCTACATTCCAGAGATCTACCATGGCCCTTTTGTCTGTCAGCTCTACAACACCTGCCTGGGATATCCGTGATTCTGTGACTTAGCAAGAGAAAACAGATCATGAGAATAATGGTAAAGATAATAATTGTTGAAGGTAGTTGTTGAACATTTTCCAGAGTTCTGCTTTTGGTGTGATGTAGTAAGTGGCCAGCAGACCAATCTCCACAAACAACAGCTATAAACTTTGGACAAAATATAAAAAAAACAAAATAAACCCAAAGGCCCTGGAGAGTCCACAAAGGCAGGTGGATTTGAGACAGGAGCTAAAATTTGAAACAAGAAATTGACAGAGGGTGAGGTCCTCATTTTGTTGCAACTTTGTCCTAAGGGTGAATCAAAGTCATATTGTAGACATAGGCCAGCTGAAGGAATAAGGGAAAACCTAGAGTGAGTGAGGAGGCAGGTTTCTGGTCTGAGAAATCAGAAACCAAGGTAGCCACAGCCTCTGGAAAGCAAAGAGGGAAGCCCAGAAATGATCAATGGAACAGAATAGATAGTCCAGAAATGGACCCTCAACTCTATGGTCAGCTAATCTTCAACAAAGCAGGAAAGAATGTCCAATGGAAAAAAGACAGTCTCTTCAACAAATGGTGTTGGGAAAATTGGACAGCCACATGCAGAAGAATGAAACTTTACCATTTCCTTAAACCACACATGAAAATAGACTCAAAAGGGATGAAAAGCCTAAATGTGAGACAGGAATCCATCAAAATTCTAGAAGGGAACACAGGCAGCAATCTCTTCTACCTCAGCCGCAGCAACTTCTTGCTAGACACGTCTCCATAGGCAAGGGAAACAAGAGCAAAAATGAGCTACTGGGACTTCAGCAAGAAAAAGCTTTTGCACAGCAAAGGAAACAGTCAACAAAACCAAAAGACAACCGACAGAATGGGAGAAGATATTTGCAAATGACATATCACATAAAGGGTTAGTATCCAAAATCTATAAAGAACTTATCAAACTCAACACCCAAAGAACAAATAATCCAATCAATAAATGGGCAGAGACATGAACAGACATTTTTCCAAAGAAGACCTAAATGGCCAACGGACACGTGAAAAAATGCTCAACGTCACTCAGCATCAGGGAGATACAAATCAAAACGACAATGAGATCCCACCTCACAACAGTGAGAATGGCTAAAATTAACAAGTCAGGAAGCGACCGATGTTGATAAGGATGTGGAGAAAGGGGAACCCTCCTACACTATTGGTAAGAATCCACGCTGGTACAGTCAAGGGCACCAGCACCCCCATGTTTATAGCAGATGTCCACAATAGCCAAACTATGGGAATACACACACACACACACACACACACACACACAGGAATATTACTCAGCCATCAAAAAAATGAAATCTTGCCATTTGCAATGATGTGGATGGAACAAGAGGGTGTTATGCTAAGCAAAATAAGTCAATTAGAGAAAGGCAATGATTATATGATTTCACTCATATGTGGAAATTAAGAAACAAAACAGAGGAGCATAGAGGAAGGGAGGGAAAAATAAAAAAGACATAATCAGAGAAGGAGACAAACCATAAGAGACTTAACCATAGGAAACAAACTGAAGGTTACTGGAGGGGAGGAGGGTGAGGAATAGGGTAACTGGGTGATTGACATTAAGGAAGGCACATGATGTAGTGAGCACTGGGTATTATATACAACTGATGAATCACTGAACTCTACCTCTGAAACTAGTAATTACACTGAATGTTAATTAATTGAATCTAAATAAACAAAAACAAAAATAAAAAAAAACAACAAGAAACACTTGGCGAAATCTAATAGAACCTGGAATCTCTACAACAACACAATGGCTAGAGGAGAGGTGTAAATTGAGGAGATCAGCATTTAAGTTAGCTGTCAAGGTTGCCAGTGAGTTAGGCAGGGAAAGACAGAAACAATTTTTTTTTAAAGATTTTATTTATTTATTTGGGGGAGAGAGCGAGAGAGAGCACAAGCAGGTGGAGGGGCAGAGGGAGAGGGAGAAACAGACTCCCAGCTGAACAGGGAAGATGTGGGACTCGATCCCAGGACCCTGGGATCATGACCTGAGCCAAAGGCAGATGCTTAACTGACTGAGCCACCCAGGCGCCCCAGGAGAGGAAATGATTTTTAAGAAAGTGCACAAAAAGAGCCAAATGTGGAAATGACAGAAGCCAGGAGGCCAGTCCAAAGAATATAAGGAAGGTAAAAAATATACAGGTACATATAGAGGTACATGGCAGGGCTAGAGTAAAAACAAGAGCAGGGCCGGCTATGAGGAAGCAGGCCAGGGACAAGGATTTGAGAGATTTGGAAGATAGATTTGGGTCAGATTCACAGGCTATATGTCCAAAGGTTTCCCCTGTGATGAGGGCACATTTTGCCTGTTCATGAAAGGCCTCCTAGCCCTGCAACTTCAGGTTCTTTATTCCTTTATCCTTTTAAGGGGAGAGCACTGAACAAGCTGTTTCAAGAGTTACCACTACCCTCAATAGATAAAATTAAAAAATCCAATGGTTGGCCAATAGAGTGGGGATGTCTTTTTCTAGGTGAAGAAGGATCATCTGTCCAATTCAAGATCAAAGCCAGCACAAGACAAAGTTTAACCTCTCTCCAATATGACCTACCCTATATTCTATCAAATAACAAATACAGTGACATAATTTGGTCTGGGTGGATGAATCTCCTTGTCTGTTTACTCCCTATCAGTGTTAGATCAATGTTTTACTTTCATGTTGAGAAGAGAGAGAGACCATAAGAATGCAAAATCTTAGCAAAGATCTTTTTGTCTCCATGACTGTGATATCATGACCCTAGAGATAGCCCAAAAATCAAATCTCTCATTTGGGACTAATGAAATTCTTAATATTATAATCACAAGTTGGTGTTAGACTAAAAAGAAATGTTACCTGATGATGTTTACTCAACAGGATTTTAGTTTCTTCCTGTCTCCCTGTTTTCTCTCACCAAACTACTTATCTAGTATAATTGAGCAGGGATATAACTTCAATATGTGTCACTGACTCAAAAATTTCCCAAGGTATCCCCATTGCTCTAAGACTAAAGAGAAAATTCTCCATCAGATTAACTCTCACTGGACTCAAATGCTAGAAATTCCTTGTATAAACCAAGGGGACCTTGTTTGTCTGCCTTCCATAGCCCCCTTTAAACAAGACAACCTCCAGGCACCGAAGGCAACTGGACATGCCACTTCTCAGGAGTTGCCACTTCTCAGCAGTATGCTCAGCCTATCTGGAGCTGCCACCCCACACCACCCCATGCTTTGCTCTCTGATGCCCATTATTCCCAGCTTCAGTTTGACCTACCTTCCATTTTACTCCCTTGCTCTTCAGAATGGGCACTTCATACTGCTTCTTAGCTTGATTGTTGGTTCCCTCTTTGACTGCATTTCTCCTCACCACAACGACTGTCCTGGCTGGCTTTGGTGATGCCAATTTAAAACTCTCATCTTGTCCAGTCTAGCCTGGCTCCGAGGATCTTCTACAGACCACAGACTGTCAAAGCCATGTTATTTCCATAGTGATTGTAGAGTGACAACTGGAGAGAGTAACCTTTCAGAACACATTTCTGAGGCTAAATTTCTTTCCTTAGAGTGGTAACTGAAAAAGTACATTAGAAATGGAATCTCTTTGTCAGAGTCCTTGCACATTTAGGCAGAGGCTGTTCTTTTGGAAATGGTAACTCTCTCTAGCTACAGGAAGGATGGGATAGTGTCAGTGTTACAGATACATTTTTTCTGGAAAAGGAGGAATGGGAAAGCTCTGCCTTTTTATTACAATATATAGTGAAGGAAGAAGACCCTGCCATCCCCTGAGCATTATCTCTAGGTCCTCCAGGGTTAGCGTTCTATGTTCATTACCAGGATATAGCTGGCTTTGTGGAAGGAGAATATACTTGGAGTAAGACCAACCTGAGTTTCAAATTTACCCTGCTCCTGAGGCTTTGGGACTCAGATTCCTCAGGTATAAAATGAGTATATTGCCCAATAGATGTGTGTGCATGTGTGTGTGTGTGTGTGTGTGTGCCCATGCGTGTGTGTGTGCACGAGTGCTTGTGTACAGACACATTAGTATTACTGTTATTGTGACATTGTGCCAAGTACTGTTCTAATCACATTATAAATGTTACTTCAGTTAGTCTCTATAATATTATAAAGCAGGTACCATTGTTACCACCTTAGTCCACAGATGGAGAAACTGAACCACAAAGAAATCAAACTGCTTTGATTTCTGGACAAGTAGCAGAAGTCTGGATTCGAACACAGCAATGTGGCTTCAGAGTTGGTGCTCTGAACCACTGCCCTCTGCTGTCCCCACGAGGGACCTCCCATAGTTGGTACTCAGCAAATTAGGGCAATTATAACAATCACTGCAATTATATCCTCACCACACACTAAAGGCAATTCCACAATGCATTGTCTATTCATTCAACTAGCAGATTATGTAAATGTGCTGAGTGCTTGTATAATGCAAATGTGCTTACAAAATGTGAAATATAAATTAAATCATTTATCTCTCCATGCACTTCTGCAATATTTATCCCCATTGTAGCAGCAGCACCTGGTACCCCGTGGGTGTTGAGCAAATGCTTATTAATTTGTGGCTCACACTGTCTGGTTGTAGAACATAATGATATAAATATTATCATTAATATTACAATTGTCAAAAATAAGAATTCCATATTAAAGAGCAAGTGCCACAGGAACACAAGTGTACAAAGGCCCAGACTTAATGACCTTTCCAAAGTCTGAAGCAGACACAGGGTCATCAGCTTTGTTCTGCCCTATAATGGTCTGAGAGATTTGTTTCTGTCTTTGGGAACCCATATTTTCTGAGAAATTTGACATTTCTGCCTCTCAGTCTTGCTCTCAATTTTGGCCACTTCAGAAATTTGACAAGGGCATGCAAAGTCATCACTTGCCCATACCTGCCATTAACACTTGATACAGTTCACCTTCAGCATCTGGGTTAACCTCTGTTAGAGAAAGCCTGCAGAACTAGACCCTAATAACCACTAATGCACCATGTACCAGGTCGCAATGTACTAGCTCGCCCTTCCCTTTCATGTAAAATTCACCACCCTAACTAAGTGGCCCTTTGCAAAGCCAGCCTTCTGACTAATGGGCCTTTGATCAGTTTGCTTCCTGACAGCTGTACATATAAATGAATGTTTATTCCAATTAAGTAATGAACATTGATTCTTCCTACCCTGTGACTGCAAAGTGTCCCTTCATCTCAAAGCACCCCCATCATTCTTATGTCAAGGATAATATCTTCTCATTTGAAAAAACTCTTGCTTGGGGGCTTGAGCATGTACAGTCTAGGACACTTTGGAGAAAAAATGCCAGGGTTGAAAAAGTAGTGGGACAGATTTTCTAAAAGCTGCTAGTGTGATCTAATGGGGTCAGGAAGGCTACAGTTTTTTGAGCACCTGCAATTGCTAGTATGTAAAGTACTCTACTTACATTATTTCATTTAACCTTCCCATTAATCTTATAAGTATCATCAGATCCATTGTACAGAGAGAGAAGATGAAGAAAATGAAGCTAGAGGGTTAGGAGGAGCAGCTAGATGACTTGCTTGTGGTTATGTGGTTGGTCAGTGACTAACGTTCAAATGACCTGATTCTAGGTTCTACATGACTCCAAAGTTTTATTTCCCCAACACCTTAGATGATCCTTATATTTTTTATACACTAGAAATAGTACTGGGTTTGAGATCTGGCTCCATTTCCTACTAGCTTTATGGCCGTGAATAAGCTGCATATCCTAGAGCTCTTCAGCCACAAAGCAAAATCTACCAGAACCCACTCTGCTTACCTGACCAAATGTTTGTAAATCAGATTTGCACATAATCAACAACTGTCCCAATCTGATGGATTATTGGCATGTTTATAAACAGACTTTGTTAATCTGTGGCAGTCTCTGGGCCACTCTGACACTTTGTTGCTTCGCCTTCCTGACTCTCCAAAAGCAACACTTGGGTCGACTTTGCCAATAAACAGATTTGTTTTCATTATTAGGGATGATTCTCTCTTGAAGTTGGAACAGAAGTGGCAATTGAATGTGCTTTCATGGGAATTTCAAAGATTCCCTTTTTCTTGGGGAAACAGGAAATAGGAGCCAAAGGAACAGCAATTAAATCTGTAGTTTCAAAACAAATGCTACTAAAGCACAGATGATACCATGCAATAGTTGGAGTTTCTCCTGTGAGGGAGAAATCATGAGGGAGTCTGGAGCTGCTTCGGTCATCTGGGGCTCATGAGGCATTAGAGGGCTCTTTCTGTGGCAGATTCGTAGAATGGAGACTTATTGATCACATAACAGTAACCATTAACTGAGGAGTCTATGTCCTGACAGATAATCCACCCAGCCCCTCCAATGCCAGGTGAGTTGACACACCCTACAGGAGTCAAGAAGAAACTGTAGCCTGTGCAATCAGCCATCTCCTCTCAAATGTACTGAAATCCCTGTGTATTTTATCCAGAAAGTAGACTAATCAAGGAACATAAGGCTGAATCTAATTTGAGCAAGATATTTCCTGGGGTTTAAAACCCAGTAAGACAGCTTGATGGTTCCACAAAAAGTTAAACATAGAATGACCATGGGACCCAGCAATTCCACTCCTGAGTAGATACCCCCAAATTGACAAGTACTTAAACAAATCCTTATACACAAATGTCCAAATACACAATAGCCAAAAGGTGAAGACAACCCAAATGTCCACCAACAGATGAATGGATATACAAATTGTAGGATACTCCTACAATGGAGTATCATTCAGCCACAGAGAGGATTGAAGTACTGACATATGCTACAATGTGGATGAACTTTAAAAACATGTTAAGTCAAAGAAGCCAGCCACAAAGATCACAATATTGAATGATTCCATTTACATGGAATATCCAGAATAGGTAAATCCACAGACACAGAGAGAAGACTGTTTGTCACCAGGGACTGAAAGGAAGAGGGAACAGGGATGAAGTGCTTAATTGATAAGGGGATTTATTTTGGAGTAGACTGATCGAAGTGTTTTGGAACTAGATAGGGTGTGGTTGTACAGCATTATGAATGTATAAAATGCTGCAGAATTATTCATTTTACAATGGTTAATTTTATGTAATATGAATTTCACCTTAATTAAAAAAAAAACCCTACTACTAAAGCCTATGACTTCCTCAGGAATGCATAAAAATAACGATGGATTAAGGAATGGACAGACAAAAATATGTGACAAAGCACAAAGAACAAAATATTAAATGTAGAATCCAGGTGGTGGGTCCATGGGTGTTCACTGTAAAATTCAATATATTTGAAAATTTTTATAAAAATTTAGGAAAAAAATAAAACCTGGCACTTATCATTCCATCAGGCAAGTTGGAAAGGAGGTACTAAAATCCTGCTCTCCAATATAGGTCTTCCTGTCTTGGTCCTGGCCAGGACATGTTTGGGAATTTGTCAGGATAAATTAGCCAGGTTTTTTCCACTATATGCATTCCTCACTCCCCCTTCTCACCCTCACTTCATCCATCTGCAGATAAAGCCATCATTTCATGATAATAACTGCTATTTACACACATCTGCTACAGCCAGACCCTCTGCCAGACTTATATTCGTTGTCACCAAAGCTCTTACCACTCAAAGTAGGTTACAGATGAGAAACCTTCCATAATAATGAGTAATACCAGACACAATAAAAATACATACAAGTACACTGTATAGGAAGTAGAAAACAGACAAAACTACTTTATGCTGTTTAGAGGATGATAATGGTACCCTTGGTTGGTAGTTGATTGGAAGGCTCATGGCAGGTAGGGTGTTCATGGCACCATTTTGTTTTTTGATGCAGTGTTGATTACAAGAGTACATTCACTTTGTAAAGATCCATTGAAATGTAACTATGTTTTGCCTTTTGTGTATATATTACATATTAATAAAAGTTTAATAAATATGAATGAATGAAATATAAATAAAATTAATTAGTAAAACCAAAAGCTGGTCTGTTGAAAGATTAATTTAAAAAATCAAGAGAGGGGTGCCTGGGTGGCTCAGTCAGTTGAGCATCCAACTCTTGATTTCAACTCAGGTCATTTTCTCCAGGTTGTGAGATTGAGCCCTGTGTTGGGCTCTGCACTGGATGTGGAGCCTGCATAAGATTCTCTCTCTCCCCTCTCCCTCTGCCCCTCCTTACCCCCACCCCCCTCCCTGCTTGCACTCACTCTCTCTCTCTCAAAAAATAAAATCAATTAGGAATAAGAGGAGACATTAACTGCCAATATGCAGGGAGTTGCAATTTTACAGTAGAATACTGTATAGCAGGTTTATTCCAATAGCCTTCAAAATCTTGATGAAACAGATGCTTTTCTAAGAAAACAACTAAAACTAGGATTGTAAGTGAGAGCAGCCAGTCACATACTTTGCTGCTGTCTGGAGTCCAAAAAATAGCTGAATTCACAAATCCCTCTTCTGTCAACACCTGAAGGGGCCATAGCAGAACATACACAGACTGACCAATTAGTGAACAGCTAGGGGCCACTATGAATTATAGGCCCCTTATTCTGCAGAAGCTATAACGTCCTGCCAGAGAAAGAAGGTGGTGGGGGTCACTGTTGTCAAGAGTCTAAATCTATTTCTTATGAAACTGGAGCACTGGTCTGTGTCCCTGTTGCCTTCCTGAGGCCAGGTGATGACTAAGTAAGAGTAGATGGCTCTAAACTATCGAGCAGATGCAATGCTATATCGGGGATGGGGATAGTATTTTTGTTGTAGTAAGTATCCTTTTGTTTAAAAATAGGAAACCACCTTTTGATTATTTGACAGGTGGCTAGAAATGTTACTTTTGCTTTAAGTAGATTTTCAAAGAAAAGTCAACCCATGGAGCACCTGGGTGGCTCAGCTGGTTAAGCATCTGCCTTCCACTCAGGTCATGATCCCAGGGTCCTGGGATTGAGCCCCACTCTCTGCTCAGCAGGGAGTCTGCTTCTCTCCCTCTCTCTCTCAAATAAATAAACAAAATCTTAAAAAGAAAAAAGAAAAAGAAAAGCCAACCCATGTGGCATAGAGGGAAAGGAATACAACAAATGTTAAGTTTAGGAAATAATCCATTAGCAGCTGGGCAGGATATAGTTGAGGAAACATTTTCACTGCAAGCCCTAACTTGACATCTTGAGCTAACAAAGAAACTTTGAGCAGGAAGAGATGGTCAAATGAATGAGACATTGCAGAAAGGATCAGAAGGGCCAAAGGGAACCAGATTTTATGACACTGGACAACCTGAACTCTCCTGTCACTTCAGAAAGGCAGCTTTTGTAGTGAGAGCAAAAGTCAGCACAGAAATGACTGAAACATGAGTGGAAAGGGGTCCTTTCTTGGAACGGTGGGCGGGGGTTAGGAGTTGTGAGGTATGGTGTTGTTAAAAGAGGTTTTAATTTTGTAAATGTATACACTAATATCAAAAAGTTTTACCATACCATACAGAGGTTTCAGTTTTGAAGGTAGAATCACAGAGAAGGTGGTTTGTTTGTGATTTTGAAGGAACTAAGCATATTTGTAGGCTAAAGGGAAGGATCAAGCTGAAAATGTTAAAGATACAAAAGAGAAAGTGGAAAAAATGGATGAAGCAAGATCCTAGATTCAAGAGGATGAGAGCATGTAAGACTCAAGGGAAAGGCTTGGCTTTAAAAAGGAGGCTGGCTAACAACTAGCATAATCTCTACAGCGGTTGAATATTGGCCCCCAAAAAGTCATATCCACTTCTAAATCACCAGTACTTATGGATGAACTTACTTGGAAACAAGGTTTTTGCAGATATAATTAAGGATTGCCAGATGAGATCAATCCAGTAACTGGTGTCTTTATAAGAGAAAAAAGAGGGAACTTTGAGACACACAGACACAGAGGAGACCCATAGGGAAAAAAGCCAGGTGAAGATGGAGACAGAGAGATGGAACTGGGAGCCCCAAACCAATGAAAGCTTAGAGCCACCAGGAGCTGAAAGAAGCAAGGAAGGATTCTCCCCTAGAGCCTTCAAGAGGAAGGATAGCCCTGCCAACACCTTCACTTCAGGATTCTGGCCTCCAGTGAACTGTGAGAGAGTGAGTTTCTGTTGTTTTAAGCCACCTGGTATGTGGGCATTTGTTATGGCAGCCCTGGGAAACTAATACAACGACCAAACTCCAGGTTAAAAATGCACCCATAGAATGAACAAACCCAAGACACACTGACATAGTTCAGAGATGTGTCCTCACTCACTGGTTGGGTTAGGAGGCCAGTCAGCTTAGTAAAACTTTGTCCCTGGAACGATCATGGCTGTGTAAACCTCAGCCTTGAATGCATCCTTCCTAGTTGACATCCAGTCTCCATTTAGCCTTGCGCTTTCCATTGCCCTAGATGGCATTTCTCATGGTGCCCCCGACGCTCATCCAACTTGCTTTCAGTCCAAAGCATTAAATCCTCCGGTCTCTCTCTGCAAACCATATAGATTTGTATGAAAAATCCAATTAAGGAGGCCATGAAGAAAAGGCATGTGACATTCTCTCTCTGTGTGTGTATGTGTATTCTCTGATTTTAATTCAGGCAGCTGCTCAGTTTCTCCTGGGCACATAGACAAACACTTATCTTCATGGTTGGTCTAACTTAGTGCTAATTCCTGCCACTTAAGTTGAAGTTCCTCAAGTGCCACCAATTACAGCAAAACAAAACACTGAGAATCGTTTATTTGAACCATTTTAGCTCCCTAGGTAGGATTCAAAGAAAGAGGACATTAATTCTGTATATGCAATTCACCGACAAATTCCCGATCTAGAATTACTATACGTCATTCAGATTCCAAAGGGGGCTTTAGGGCGGAAAAATGTGATACAGGAACACATTCATTGGATCCACACTTATTTAGTACCTACTCACCACCACGTAGTTTGCTAGGTATTACAAACATAGGTATGACTAAGAGGAATGAGTCTGACCTTCAAAAAACTGTCTCCATGTGTAGTTTGTTAAAAGACATTTGATTGAACAATACGAGCATGATAGGATAAACAGTATCTTCTGGTATAAATGGTATAAACGGCTTAGGAATCTTGGGAAGGGAGTGTTTCTGGAGACGAGGTAGAGGCTCATACTAGAGACTCTCCATATGCCCCTCTAGATCCACCCTCCATTTTTTCCCACCTGCTCTGTGTTCTCGGAGGTGACCTCTAGGAACTGCATCGTCTGGGCACTGGTGCCTTCTGGCTTCCAGATGGGTTCAGTCAATGGGAAGACATGAAAAGGTGGAGGAGAGAGAGCCACCTTCCATTCACAGGGCACACTGTCAGGGACTGCACTGCTCTAGGAGAGGCCACAGTTTCTGCCTAGAGGTCGCTCTTATGATCTGGCCATATTCCACTGACTACTTCCTCCTTCCTGCTTCCAGCAGCTGCTAGCCTTGGTAGGCTTCCCCATTCCATCTTGGTTTCCTTTAACTTTGCCTGCACCATTGTAAAGAGTGAGTCCCATCACGCAACTCCCTGCAACCACTTATTGGGGTGTACCACCTGTTTCTCCTGTTCAATGCTGGGGTCAAGAGATGCTGCCCAAGAGAGCATGACCTTTGAACTATGTTCTGAAGAACGAGTGAGGTTTTGCAGGTGCATACAGATGGAGTGGGGTATCCTAGGCTGAAGTGAGAAAACTGTTGAGGTAGGGAGGCCTGGGAGAACACTGCACATTTGGGGACACACAAGTAACACTTACCTTCTTAGAGAGAGGCCTATAGGTAGTGGGGAAAGGATATTGAAAAGCTGAAAGGCCTGGGGTGCCGTGCTAAGGCTTTTAGACTTTATCTTGTTAGGTGATGGGAAGTTTAGAAAATACTGACAATATTCCAGTATCTTCAAGCTCCAGACACCCAGGTCTTTCTATGAAAACTGTATTTCAGAAATGACGGCTAGTATAGATCTCTGCTCTGAATTTAGGCTTCATTGGTTTTGCACACTTCCCTGTATTGTCTAATAAAATTCACTTTCAGACTGTGCACTAAGGAAATGATGTTTTAAAAACATCAAATCAGGGAGGTGGAGCAATGTGGCGGAGGAGTAGGAGACCTGGATTTCATCTGGTCTCAGGAATTCAGCTGAATAGGGATCAAACCATTCTGAACACCGACAAACTCAACAGGAGATCGAAGAGGAGAGTAGCAACAACTCTCTGAACAGAGAAGCGACCACTTACTAGAAGGT
>NW_027397096.1:16031507-16032440 GCF_003265705.2 Callorhinus ursinus
GGGGGGGTGGCCTCCGTCAGCTGCTTCTGGCAAGTGCTAGAGCCGCGGAGCACAAAATCGGACCTTTTAGAAGTTGGCTCCACGGAGGGACGTCGCTCCAGTGGCTAAGCGGGGGGGTGGAATCCGCCTGGGACAGTGTGGTCTCAGGACCCTCGGGGTCAAGAAAGACCGGGGGTGCCTGAGTGCAGCAGAGCTCCCAGGTATCGGAGCGGGGAAGCCGGCTGCAGAGACGGAGCCGAGGCGCGGGCTCTCAGCTCAGGGTTGCCATAGACTGTGATCCGCGGCCCAGTCGGGCCACTGCTCCTCCAGCAGGGACCCAACAAGCGGCAGAGCCGGGGAGACTCCCCTTCCTCCCCCAGGAAGAGAGGGGTGGGAGCGCACCGCAGGGATCTGCTGGATTTGGAGACTCCACACGGGGTCGGGAGCCAGAGATAGAAACACTCGGTCATAGGCCGGGTGAGCACGGAGTGCGGCCGGAGACCAAGGACACGGGAGTGACTGCTTTTCTCTGGGGGTGCACTGAGGAGTGGGGCCCTGAGTTCTCGGCTCCTCCGGGCAGAGATTGGGAGGCCACCATTTTCACTCTGGTCCTCCAAAGCTGTACGGAGAGTTTGCAGGGAACAAAAGCTCCTGAGAGCAAACCCGAGCAGCTTGCTTAGCCTGGACACACAAGGGCGGGGCAATTCCGCCTCCGGCAAAGACATTTGGGAACCACGGAAACAGGCCCCTCCCCCAGAAGATCAGTACGAACAGCCAGCAAGCCAAGACCAAGTTTACCTATCAAGAACGGGAGAACTCCAGCGCTGGGGGAATACTGCACATAGAATTCATGGCTTTTTTACCATGATTCATTAGTTTTTCAAAGTTGATTTTTTTAACTGTTTTGTTCTTTTTTTGAATTTTTCTTTTTCCCTTTTTCAACCAACATCTTAT